>NC_072421.2:152667500-152972500 GCF_028858775.2 Pan troglodytes
CCTCCCAAAGTGCTGGGATTACAGGCATGAGCCACCGCGCCTGGCCCTTCCTGGGATTTTTCCATTTGTCTATTGCTTTTCCCAGATGTTATTCCTTGTTCTGTGTAGCTGTGACTAATACATTTGCTTTAAAATTCTTTCCACAACCAGCACCAGGGAAGGTGCCTCAGCCCTGGGGAAGCTCTAGTGCAGGTGACAAAAAGGTAAACCATTGAGGTAATCCTTCAGGGAACCACCAGATAGGTCAAACTACACAATCACAGTTCACTGAAAATAAGGTCAATATCACTTCCTCTGGTACCAGTAACCTGCACCTGCAATATAAGCTGCCATTTTTAAGACTACTGATGGGCTGAGGGTTGGAGGATGGTCTCAAGGTAACCAAAAATGCCACAGAACTCTCACTGAAATTTAGATTTTTTATTCATTAAGTGTTCTCCTGGCTGCTGTAATTTTTGCTTAGATTCCAGAGTTCTGAAAAAGTTGCTTCTGACAGTTTTGCCAGCCTATTCATTGCTTTTATGAAAGAATGGAGTTCTGGAATTCCCTACTCCACCATTTCCATTAATGTGGGTGTTTACAAGGCTTTTAAAAAGTAGATAAAACAAAGTTCATATGGAAGGGTTCCCATATCCAGCAATATGGAAGACTAACCGTTGTGGAGGGCCTTGTAAAAAGACCATTCCTTTTAGCAGTGTTTGTAACAATAAAACGTAGAAACAATATTTCAGTCCTTTTTCAAGTCATGGTAACTATTATGAACTAGTATGAACCAGTGGTGGTTGTGTGTTATCGAATCTTCACTTTTAAAAATGGGTGTGTCAAAGAGTGGGTGGAGATAATTTTTAATATATTTGACTGCTTGACCATTAGTATCTAATGGAGATATTGCACATCATCCAAAGGTACTGGACTTTAAGCTGACTGTAGTAACTGTGTGTTCCATATGTGAGAAGAGGGATACATACACTTATTTGGGTGGTCAGAGGGGCAAACTATGGCAGATAACACACTTATATACCACTACTTAGATCTAACCACATGAATTACCTCTGGACAATGAGCTGTAAATGGAAATTTTTGGGTGTGGCTTCTGTGAAAACTCCTTAGAGCTGGCTTGTATATTAGATCTGTTGCCTGGAGTTCCAGCAGACATATTGTCACCATGAGTTAACTTTGAGACTGGAAGCCTCACTTGAAGGATGGCAGAGAAGAAAGATTAGGAGTTGAAATCCCTAATGAAATTACGGAGCTATCATCCTAGGTTCATTCTGAGTTTCTTATGTGAGAAAAATAAAAACCATATTTCTTTCTTTCTTTCTTTTTTTTCTTTTGGTTTTAAGGAGCAGAGAGTTTAATAGGCAAGAAGGAAGGGAGAAGACAGAAGGAAGAAACTCCCCCATACCGAGACAGAGGGAGGGGGGCTCCAAAGCCGAAAGAGGAGGCCCCCCCAAAAACCATATTTATTTCATTAAAAAAATTTATTTTAGGTTTCGGATACATGTGAAGGTTTGTTACATAGGTGAACTCATGTCATGGGAATTTGCTGTACAGATTATTTCATCACCAAGGTATTAAGCTCAGTACCCAGTTGTTATCTTTTCTGCTCCTTTCCCTCCTCCAACCCTCCACCCTCAAGAACACCCCAGTGTGTATTGTTCCCTTCTTTGTGTTCATGAGTTCTCATCATTTAGCTCCCGCTTATATGTGCGAACATGTAGTATTGGATTTCTGTTCCTGTGTTAGTTTGCTAAGAATAATAGCCTGTAGCTCCATCCATGTTCCTGCAAAAGACACGATCTCATTCTTTTCTATGGCTGCATACTATTCCATGGTATATATGTACCACCTTTTCTTTATTCAGTCTGTCATTGATGGGCATTTGGGTTGATTCCATGTCTTTGTTATTGTGAATAGTGCTGCAATGAACATTCTCATGCACGTGTCTTTATGGTAGAATGATTTATATTCCTCTGGGTATATATCCAGTAATGGGATTGCTGGGTCAAATGGTAGTTCTGCTGTTAGCTCTTTGAAGAATCACTACACTATCTTCCACAATGGTTGAACTAGTTTACACTCCCACCGACAGTGTATAAGTGTTTGCTTTTCTCCACAACCTTGCCAGCATCTGCTATTTCTTGACTTTTTATTTTTATTTTTAGCCATTCTGACTTGAGTGAGATGGTATATCATTGTGGTTTTGATTTGCATTTCTCCAATGATCACTAATGAGCTTTTTTTCATATGCTAATTTGCCCCATGTATGTCTGTTCATCTGTTCATGTCCTTTGCCCACATTTGAATGCGATTTTTTTCTTGTAAATTTATTTAAGCTCCTTATAGACACTGGATATTAGACCTTTGTTAGATGCATAGTTTGTAAAAATTTTCTTCCATTCTGTAGGTTGTCTGTTTACTCTGTTGATTGTTTCTTTTGCTGTGTAGAAGCTCTTTCATTTAATTAAATCCCATTTGTCAATTTTTGCTTTTGTTGCAATTGCTTTTGACATCTTTGTCATGAAATCTTTGCCTGTTCCTATGTCTAGGATGGCATTGCCTAGGTTGTCTTCTGGGTTTTTGTAGTTTTGGGTTTTACACTTAAGTCTTTAATCCATCTTGATTTTTGTATATGGTATAAGGAACGGGTCCAGCTTCAATCGTCTGCATAGGGCTAGCCAGCCCAGCACCATTTATTGAACAGGGAGTGCTTTCCCCATTGCTTTTGTCAGCTTTGTCAAAAATCACATGGTTGTAGGTGTGCGGTCTTATTACTGGGCTCTCTATTATGTCCCATTGGTCTATGTGCCTGTTTTTTTCTTTCTTTCTTTCTTTTTTTCTTTTGAGACAGAGTTTCACTCTGTTGCCCAGGCTGGAGTGCAATGGCGTGATCTTGGCTCACTGCAACCTCCATCTCTCAGGTTCAAGCAATTCTCCTGCCTTGGTCTCCTGAGTAGGTGGGATTACAGGCGTGTGTCACCAAGCCTGGCTAACTTTTGTATTTTTAGTAGAGACGGGTTTTCACCATGTTGGCCAGGCTGATCTGGAACAGCTGACCTCAGGTGATCCACCTGCCTCGGCCTCCAAAAGTGAAGGGATTACAGATGTTGTATCAGTACCACGCTGTGTTTTGCTTACTGTAGCCTTGCAGTATAGTTCGAAGTTGGCTAATGCGATACTTCCAGCTTTGTTATTTTTGCTTAGAATTGCCTTGGCTATTCGGGCTCTTTTTTGGTTTCATAAGAATTTTAAAATAGTTTTTTCTAGTTCTGTGAAGAATGTCATTGTTAGTTTGTTAGAAATAACACTGAATCTTTAGATTGCTTTGGGCAGTATGGTCATTTTGTTGATATTGATTCTTCCTATCCATGAGCATGGGATATTTTTCCATTTGTTTGTGTCTTCTCTTATTTCTTTGAGCAGTGTTTTGTAATTCTCATTGTAGATATCCTTCACCTCCTGAGTTAGCTGTATTCCCAGGTATTTTATTTTTTGTGTGTGGCAATTGTGAATGGGATTGCCTTCCCAATTGGGCTCTCAGCTTGGCTGTTGTTGATGTATAGAAATGCAAGTGATTTTTGTACATTGATTTTGCATCCTGAAACTTTGCCAAAGTTGTTTATCAGCTGAAGGACCTATTGGGTTGAGAGTATGGGGTTTTCTTTGAGAAAAATTTTTTATTGTGATATAAAATGCACTTATAAAATGTCCACCAGAAGGCATGTAATTCTTCACTGCCATATAAATTTATTGGGAATATGTTATTCATTGTCTAGGTATGATAATGCCACCTAAAACATACTGTAAATGATGAGTTATGCTCTATAACAAATGCATCACTGATTTTCAGCAATCATAGGTTTAATAATAATTAGTTTAAGACTATAATCACATCTATATTCTGGAATGTCCATTTACTTTAATGTAGTGTAGTGGAATTTAGAGTATAATTGCACATAGATGGTACAGAAAAACATTCACTTCTAAATTATTTTATACCTTCATGACAGGTAGTCTTCCTGACTGAAAATAACTGCTTCAGCTATGGTCTGCAACACAGCTCCAGGATTCTTAATGCAATAATTTGGGTGTATGTATGTCTGTTTATGTGTGCTCCCATGGAACAACTTATATCTTTAATAAACAAGTGCAACATTATTGTCAATTATTTTGCATGTTTAAATACTATAGTCTGATTATTTGTAAACAAACAAAACCCCACACAAATACTCTAAATTCTATATAAAAAATCAGTCAACCCATAATTATTCTAATATGCTTTACTTACTTGAACACAAATTTCTGAAAGGTACATATATTACCTTAGATAATAAGGTTTAGAAATGAGTGCTTTGGCCGGGCGCAGTGGCTCACACCTGTAATCCCAGCACTTTGGGAGGGCAAGGCGGGCGGGTCACCTGAGGTCGGGAGTTCACAACCAGCCTGACCAACATGGAGAAACCCCGTCTCTACTAAAAATACAAAATTAGCCAGGCATGGTGGCACATGCCTGTAATACCAGCTACTTGGGAGGCTGAGGCATGAGAATCACTTGAACCCTGGAGGCAGAGGTTGCAGTGAGCGGAGATCGTGCGATTGCTCTCCAGCCTGGGCAACAAGAGCAAAACTCCGTCTCAAAAAAAAAAAAAAATGAGTGTTTCACCCTATGAAATGTGCATTTCTGATAACTGATTTACGCAGCATAAAGTTTAGATCAATAAATTACAAATCCTGGATCCCCACAGCTCATTTAGAAAATGCCTCAAAGTTATGGTTTTTGTAGCAGGTTTAACAGACTAAACATGAAGTATTCTAGCTTCCTCTATTTTAAGTATCAAAGAAATATGAGGCTCAAAATCTCTCTAGGTTGTAACTGAAAATGCAAAGCATTAGAAGACAGTTAAATGTGGTTTGAAATACAATATTAATTGAAAGGAGATTATTAAGGTGTTTATCTGTGTTAGCCTGTTAAATACTAGGACTTTAACGTAATTTTAAATCTGAATATTTGTTCAGAAGTGACAAAGAACACAATTTGCCTATAAATGTATGGTTTTGGAGAAAAAAGTCAATCCTGATTTTTAAAACTCTTTCAACATTTTTTATTTCCTTTTGAATGATATTAATTTAAATTTCAATCTGAACATAAATGTTTGGCTTCACAGAGCCTTAGATAATTTACTAAGGCTGTTTAAAGTCTTTCAATGTCATCAGAAATCCTGCAGTATAGAAAATATCTGGTATCCTTAAAGTTTCAGAGTGAGCTGATCTGCAATTTTAATGCTGTTTAAAAAAAAGTCAAATATAAAAGACTGCTGCAATATAAAGCACTATTTCTAAAAGTTGCAGAGATGATCCTATAGTCTGACAGAGTTAGCACAGCTACTCAGAATAAGCAACTTCTGGCCTTTTCCGAGGCACACTAAGTTTCCAGCTTAGAAAATACTCTAGCCTGGTCTTTAACATATTCATTAAGTGATAAGAATATTTTAAGGTCTTTCTGTCCTACAAGAAAGTAGTAAGTTTATCCTTCGAGACATCACACTTTCTAGAACTGGCCCAATTGTATAAAATTTTAAGAAGTATGTGAAAGTGTAGAATCAACACTATAAAAACAGTGTGACAAAATTAAACATTATGTTGAACTCTTTTCTAGCTTTAAGTCAAAAATAGAAATCATGACTCTTCTGTAACATTAATTTAAAAAATACATAGAAGTGACAAGTGCTATTTTCCAAAAAGTACAATTTTTTCCCTACTTTATATCAACATGGAATGATTTCAGTTCTCCTGTATTAAAAGCTGGACTTTTAAAAAACTAGTATTGCTATGTTTAATCTGATGACTTGAATCAGTAGTAGCTTCATTTTCCACTGGGCCCCTAATTAGTCTTCGAATTCTTCTTTTTCCTGCATGCTGCTTGGGATGTACTTCTTCACAAAGGAAGTCTGAAGTCAACTAATCCTCATTGTCTATCTCAATCTTTCTAATTACATCCATTACAACATCCATAGTTGTCTTTCTACAATTTCTAGCAGAGGGCTCTTGCAGCTAGAATACAGCATCCGTTCTCTTATACTGCATGTGTATCTGGGCATTGAATAGATAAAAACTATGGACTCTAAATAGTCTCCTTCATGGGAATGTTTATACAGAAAGAAATGGTAATGAGCTGAATCCTTGGGAATCCTCTTTGGCAAATCTTTTAGTTCTGTATTTGTTGTGTTGGCCAAAATTATAATTTCATTTTTTATGTTTATTTCCAACTGCACATAGTTCAGCTGTTATTTATTTTTTCCAAAGCCTGAAAAGCTTCTCGAGAAATAGGAAATGCTACTCCTTGTAGTGTTTGATGCTTAGCGTCCACACCCACGTCAGTCTGTACCTCATTGATTTTAATGTCATAATTTTTCCTCAGCTGCAGTCAGTGGGGCAGGGGAAGATTGTGAGAGCAAACATTTTTTATATCCATGTAATGATACATCTTCCTTTACTGTTCCAAATACTTCATCTTTAACGTGGCCACCTCCAGATTCCTTTTCCAGAGTTGCTCTTGTTGCTGCATATAACCTTTTTTGACGGACATGAGAATGATCTGGAAACCATGCAATGAATATCCATTCATATCCCTGGGCATTCTGAGAATCTAACCTGAATAATATATAGCACAGTTGTTTGTCCTCCAACAGGGGTAAAACAAAGGAATCATAATCCTTATCCCAGGAATCTGAAGGCTGACTATATATGATCCAATCATAAGTTGCTCATTTTCAATAGATATTTTCAGAAGTCTGTACTTTCCATTTCTGGCTCTGGCAAGATCTCTTTGACATCTTCACTTGCTTGGATGCAGGTCTGGTGGGACGTGGCGGCGGCCACTAGCTCCTGGCTCCGATGCTGAGTGCAGCCGAGTATGGGGTTTTCTAGATATGGAATCATGTCGTCTGCAAACAGGGATAGTTTGACTTTCTATGTTCCTATTTGGATGCCCTTTATTTCTTTCTCTTGCCTCACTGCTCTGGCTAGAACTTCCAATACTATTTTAAAGTCTTGTGCCTCTTTTAAAGGGGAATGCTTCCAGCTTTGCCTATTCAGTATGAAGCTAATAGAAAATCAGACGGATTTGACAAGATGATTCACAGGAGAACAAAACCAAATGATCAAACAACATAGGTAAAGATGCTTAAATGTATCTATCATTCAAGGAAATACAAGTTAAGTATCAATGAGATGTCACTACACCTGTTATATCGGCACAGATGTAAAAAGAGTGCTAATGCCTAGTATTACAGATATGTTGGGAAAGGGTATGCTGAATAAAACAGATATTTAAAAAAAATGGGGTCGGGTGGATGTCAGGAGCGCCGCCGCCGCCGCAGGACCTTTTCCATTCCCGCCCGCAGCCCCGCGCCCTCCCAGCCTCTGGCGCCTCCCCGCGGCCATGCGACAGCGACCCAGCCACCCCCGGAGCGCAGTCCTCGAAGGATGAAATTGAAGATAATTCAAATGACCGGACCCAGGCATCCAAAAAGAGGCGAATGGGCTCAGGAGATGGTTCTAGGAGCTGTGAAACTTCAAGTCAAGAACTTGGCTTTAGTTACTATCCAGCATAAAATTTGATAGAGTACAAATGGCCACCTGATGAAACAGGAGAATACTATATGCTTCAAGAACAAGTCAGTTAATATTTCGGTGTGACCTCCTTTAAAAGGAAATATCCAGATTTAGAGAGACGAGATTTGTCTCACAAGGACAAACTCTACCTGAGAGAGCCAAATGTCATTACTGAAACTCAATGCACTCTAGGTTTAACTGAGCAGTGATGAAGTGATTGTTTTAACGATAAAGGAATATCCAGCCAAACATGCTAAGTATTCTGTTATTCTACAAGAAAAAGAACGTCAACGAATTACAGACCATTACAAAGAGTATTCCCAAATGTAACAACAGAATACTCAGAAAGTTGAAGCCAGTAAAGTGCCTGAGTATATTAAGAAAGCTGCCTGTAATCCCAGCACTTTGGGAGGCCGAGGCAGGCGGATCACGAGGTCAGGAGATCAAGACCATCCTGGCTAACGCGGTGAAACCCAGTCTCTACAAAAAATACAAAAAATTAGCCGGGCGTGGTGGCGGGCGCCTGTAGTCCCAGCTACTCGGGAGGCTGAGGCAGGAGAATGGCGTGAACCCGGGAGGTGGGGCTTGCAGTGAGCCGAGATCGCGCCACCGCACTCCAGCCTGGGCGACAGAGTGAGACTCCGTCTCAAAACAAACAAACAAACAAACAAACAAACAAACAAAAAAGCTGCCAAAAAAAGCAGCAACTTAAACCGGGAACGCATGGAAGAAAGAAGAGCTTATTTTGACTTGCAGACACGTTATCCAGGTGCCTCAAGGGAAGTAGGAAGTTTTGCCAACAGGGCGAACAAAGGTCAGTTCTTACCCAGTGGCTCTCATCCCCGGACAGTTCCAGGAATATTATAAGAGGTACTCACCAGATGAGCTGTGGTATCTGCCATTAAACACAGCCCTGTACGAGGCCACTCTGGATCCTGAGCTCCCTGCTCTAGACAGCGACGGTGATTCAGATGACGGCGAAGATGGTTGAGGTGATGAGAAGCGGAAAAATAAAGGCACTTCGGACAGCTCCTCTGGCAAGGTATCTGAAGGGGAAAGCTCTCCTGACAGCCAGGACTCTTTCCAGGGAAGACAGAAATCAAAAGACAGAGCTGCCACTCCAAGAAAAGATGGTCCCAAACGTTCTGTACTGTCCAACTCAGTTCCTGGGTACAAGCCCAAAGTCATTCCAAAAGCTATATGTGGAATTTGTCTGAAGGGTAAGGAGTCCAACAAGAAAGGAAAGGCTGAATCACTTATACACTGCTCCCAGTGTGAGAATAGTGGCCATCCTTCTTGCCTGGATATAAAGAAAATAAAGGACTCAAATATTACCACTACACAAAACCACCAAACTGTAATGATTAATGACAAGAGAGAGAGAAAAAAAACAAAGAATATACAAAACAACCAGAAAAAAATAACAAAATGACAGAAATAAGTCTTCACATGTAAACATAAACAGATTAAATATTCCACTTAAAAGACATACACTGGATGAATAGATTTAAAAAACATAATCCAACTGCATAGTACTTACAAGAGACTCACCTCACTAGTAAAGACACATATAGACTGAAAGGGGTTGATAAAGATATTTCACACAAACGGAAATCAAAAGTGAGCAGGATTAGCTATAATCATATAAGACAAAACAGACATTAAATCAAAAAAAGTGAAAAAAGGACCAAAACTATCATTATATAATGACAGATCAACCCAGCAAAAAAGATATAACAATCCTAAATATATATGCACCCAATACTGGAGCATCCAGATTCATAAAGCAAACATTACTAGATCTAAAGGTAGAGACAGACTGCAGTGCAATAATAGGAAGGAACTTTAACATCCCACTGTCAACATTAGATAGATAATCTAGACAGAAAATCAACAAATAAACATTAGACTTAAACTGGACTTTAGACCAAATGAACCAAACAGACATTTACAGAACATTCTATCCAACAACTACAGAATATACATTCATCAGCACATGGAATATTCTCCAGGATGGACCATATGTCAGGCCACAAAATGTCTCAATAAATTTAACACAATGAAAATCATACCAAGGATATTCTCAGGCCACAAGGAAATGAAATCAACTATAAATAAACACCAAGAGGAACTTTAGAAACTGCATAAATACATAAAAATTAACCAACATGCTCCTGAACAACCAATGGTCAATAAGGAATTTAAGAAGAAAAAAAATTCTCGAAACAAATGAAAATTGAAACATAACATACGTAAACCTGTGGGATACAGCAAAAGCAGCACTAAGAGGCAAGCTTATAGCAATAAATGCCTACATGAAAAAAGTAGGAAAATGACAAATTAACAATATAATAATGTATGTGAAGCTGCTAGAAAAGCAAGAACAAACCAAATACCAAATTAGCAGAAAAAGGAAGTAATAAAGAACAGAACTAAATGAAATACAGACTAAAAAATACAAAGCATCATGATTGAAAAAGTTGGTTTTTGTTAAATTGATAAACTGCCAGCTAGACTAACCAAAAAAGTAGAAGACCCAAACAAACAAATTAGAAATGAAAAAGGACACATTAAGTCATATATGTAAGAAATACAAAAGATTACCAGAGACCATTATGTACAACTGTATGCTGACAAACTGATAAACCTAGAGGAAATGGATAAGTTCCAGGAAACATACAATGTGCTGAGACTGAATTGGGAAGAAATAGAAAACATGAACAGACCAATAATGAGTAGCAAGATTGAGTCAGTAATAAAAAAGTCTCCCAATGAAGAAAAGCACAGGACTGGACAAATTCACTGACAAATTCTACCAGAACTAATACCAATTCTCCTGAAACTATTCTAAAAAATGGAAGAGGAGAGAACTCTCCTTAACTCATTCTATGAGGCCAGCACCACCCTGATACAAAAACCAGACAAGAACACACACATAGAAGAAAACTACAGGCCAATATTTCTGATGAACATAGATACAAAAACTCTTGACAAAATACTAGCAAACTGAATCCAATAGCATATCAGAAAGATAATACACCATGATCAAGTGGGATTTATACCAGTGATACAAGAATGGTTCAACATGTGCAAATCAATAACCTCAATATATGACATCCATAGAATAAAGGACAAAAAACATATCATCATCTCAATAGATACAGAAAAAGCATTTGATAAAATTCAACACCCCTTCATGATAAAACCTCTCAACAAATGGGGCATAGAAGGAAAAGATGTCAAAATAATAAAGGCTATATATGATAAACCCACAGCTGATATCATGCTGAATAGGGAAAAATTGAAAGCCTTTCCTCCAAGAAATGGAAAAAAAACAAGAATGCCCACTTTCACCACTCCTATTCAACATAGTATTGGAAGTCCTAGGTATGGCAATCAGGCAAGAGAAAGAAATAAAAGGCATCCAAATTGGGAAAAAGGAAGTAAAATTGTCCCTTTTTACTGGTGCCATGATCTTGTATCTAGTAAAACCTAAAAACTCCACCAAAAAATTCTTAGATTTGATAAGTAAATTCAGTAAAGTTCCAGGTTAAAAACATCAACACTAAAAAATATGTAGCATTTCTATACACCAATAATGATCTACCCACAAAAGAAATGAAGATGGCAATTCCATTTACAATAGCTAAAAATTAAAATATCTAGGAATAATTTTAATCAAGGAGGTGGAAGATCTTTACAATGAAAACTACAAGATGCTAATGAAAGGAATTGAAAATGATAAAATTATATGGGAAAACATCTCATGCTCATGGATCAGAAGAATGAATATTATTAAAATTGTGATTTTCCCAAAGTAACCTACAGATTCAATGCAATCCCTGTCAAAATACCAATGTCATTTTTCACAGAATTACAAAAAAAGAATACTAAAATTCACATGTAACCAAAAAAGATTCCATATAGCCAAAGCAATTCTGAGCAAAAAGAACAAAGCTAGAGGCATCACATTACCTGACTTTGAAATATATTACAAGGCTATAGTAACCAAAATAGCATGTTATGGTATAAAAATAGACACATAGACCGATGGTCAGAATAGAGAACCTAGAAATAAATTCACATATTTACTGCCAGCTGATCTTTGACAAAGTTCACAAGAACATTGGGGAAAGGACACCTTTTTCAATTAATGGTACTGGGAAAATTGGACAGCCATATGCAGAAGAATGAAACTTGATCCTTATCTCTCACTGTATACAAAAATCAACTCAAAATGGACTGAAGACTTAAACATAATACTCAAAACTATAAAAATAATAAGAGAAAACCTAGGGAAAATTCTTCTGGACATTGTTCTAGACAAATAATTTATGATTGAGATGTCAAAAGCACAGGCAATAGAAACAAAAATAGACAAATAGGACTCAAGTAAACTAAAAAGTTTCTGCACAGCAAAAGAAATGAGTGAAGAGACAACCTTTTGAATGAGAGGAAATGTTTGCAAACTATTCAACAGGGGACTAATATCCAGAATATACAAGGAAATCAAACAACTCAACAATAAAAAAATCTCATAAAATATGGGCAAAGGGCATGGCCAAAATGTACATAAAGAAATGCTCAACTTTACTAATCAACAGAGAAATGCAAACCAAAACCAAAATGAGATATCATCTCACCTCAGTCAGAATTGCTATTATTAAAAAGACAAAAAAAAAAATTAACAGACGTTGGCAAGGATGTGGAGAAAAAGGAACTCTTATACACTGTTTTTGGGAATATAAATATAGCCACTATGGAAAACAGCATGGAGATTTCTGAAAAAACCAAAAGTAGCACTACCATAAGATCCAAAAATCTCACTAATTGGCATTTATCCAAAGCACGAGAAATCAGTATGTCAAAGGGATACCTGCACTCTCATGTTTATTATTGCATTATTCACAATAGACAAGGTATGGAATCGATCTAAGTGTCCATCAACAGATAAATGGATAAAGAAAGTGTGGTATACATACACAATGAAATAGTATTCAGCCATAAAAGAGAATGAAATCCTGTCATTTGGAACAACATGGATGGAACTGGAGTTGTTATGTCAAGTGAAATAAGCCAGGCACAAAAAGACAAAAATAGCATGTTCTCACTTATATGTGGGAGTTAAAAAAGTTGATCACATGAAGATAGAGAATGGAAAGAGAGATAACAGAGACTGGGGAGGGTGATTGGGAGGAGAAGGGAAGATGAAGAGAAGTGTGTTAAAAAGTACACACATAAATAAGATAGAAGGAAAAAATTCAATGTTTGATAGAAGAGCAGGGTGACTATAGTTACAAAAATGTATTGTATTTGGGTAATGGACACTGTAGATACCTTGACTTTATCACTATGCATTACATACACATAATAGAATTTCATATGTATCCCATAATTTGTACTGATAAAAAAATTTAAAAGAAAGTGAACCATCAGGCCAGGCGCAGTGGCTCACGCCTGTAATCCCAGCACTTTGGGAGGCCGAGGCCGGTGGATCACAAGGTCAGGAGACTGAGACCATCCTGGCTAACACGGTGAAACCTCATCTCTACTAAAATTACAAAAAAAAAAAAAAAAAAAGATTAGCCGGGCGTGGTGGCGGGCATCTGTAGTCCCAGCTACTCAGGAGGCTGAGGCAGGAGAATGGCGTGAACCCGAGAGGCGGAGCTTGCAGTGAGCCAACATGTGCCACTGCCCTCCAGCCTGGGCGACAGAGCGAGACTCCGTCTCAAAAAAACATCAGAGAGACATTCTCCTGCAGGTTTTAGAGGAAGAGAACAATCAGCTATGTTGCGAAATGCCTATACAGAGGGGCAGCCTCTAGTAATTGAATGCCAACCCAACCCCAACAAACAGCTACCCAATAACCTAAGACCTCAGTCATATAGCTGCAAGGAACTGAATTCTGCCAAAAACTTGAATGAAGATGGAAGAGTCACCTGGGCCCCATATGATAACTGTGTTCCCGACCAACACCTTGAATGCCACTTTTTGATACCCTGAGCAGAGGACCTTAGCAGGCTATGCCCAGACAACTGACCAATGGAAGCTGTGAGATAATAAATAGCTGTTGTTTTAAGATACTAAGTTTGTGGTAATTTGTTACCCAGCAATAGAAAATTAATACAGCATGCTTCTTGTTTCTAGACCTATCCTGGGTAGACAGAGATGTGCGGTTGTCATTCAAGTGTAGGCAGTACAGTTCTGGCCTCTGGTTAACTGCTTGAAGTCTATTTCCTGGCCACTAGCCCTCGTGTTGGGTATGTTCTGTCATTTCGTCAGTGGTGTTAAGGACCAGTCATGATCAATCCTTATGCATTACATAGTGTTAGTATCCCATTCCCTCACTCCCATCTCACTATATGTTCCTACTCTATTTCTAGAGCACAGAGAACTTACCTTCTTGTGTTATGTATGTTATGCAGCTTTTAAAAATTATTTGAAATATTACACATATCATCTTTTTGTATTTGAAGTTGGAGGGGTATGTTTATGCATGTGTGTCATTTGACATGTAGGCCCAGAAATCCAAAAGTACTTAAATTGGTAAGAATACTAAATCTGCAATAAACAAGCCAGTAAAATAGATTATCTTCAGCAAAATAGTATCTTGTAAATGCTGTACCTTGGAGGAGCCAGGGTTTGTTCTAAAAACTCCTCAATTTTAATGAAGTCTGTTTTCAACTCCTTGTTATACACCAGGAACGGAGGATTGGTACCTGGGGCTAAGTCCTTTAGTTCTTCAGGCTTTCTATGATTATTAAAAATAAGCAGAGTTAGGTCTCTAGATAAAGTACACATTAAATAAACACCAATATTTTATTGGTATCTACCAATCTCAATTCCTAGAATTTAACATGTCCTGATTTCTCTTACCTGGTCATGTCAACAGTTGTCACATTAAATTTAACTCCTTTAAGCCAGAGGATCATGAAAAGCCGTTGGCAAAAGGGACAGTTTCCAATACTCTCTCCATCACTTCCAGCCTATTAAGATAAAGAGAGACCTCAGTTCATTTGTTTGTTCAATAAGTATGTATTTAGTTCCTACTAGGAAATGAGCCAGTTGCTAGAGACAAACATGGACATTCTTAATCTCATGTACTCCATCATCTATGGACAGAGAGATATAGGGAAGCAAATAATCTCATTATATGTAAAGTTACAACTGTGATGGGTACATAATAATAATAATAAATTTTATATATTATCAGAATTTATATAATTTTCCTATTGATAGACATTTAAGATATTCCAAAATTTTTACTACTCTAAGTACTTCAGAAACAAACATTTCTGGGCATATAGCTTCTTCCACTTCTGAGATTATATCTTTAAGGTTAATCTTTAAAATGAAAATGGTCAGTAAAATGTATGCACATTTCCCATTTTGATAGATCTTACCAAATTTCCTTTCATTTTTTTTAAATATTATACTTTAAGTTTTAGGGTACATGTGCACATTGTGCAGGTTAGTTACATGTGTATACATGTGCCATGCTGGTGCGCTGCACCCATTAACTCGTCATCTAGCATTAGGTATATCTCCTGATGCTCTCCCTCCCCCCTCCCTCCACCCCACAACAGTCCCCAGAGTGTGATATTCCCCTTCTTGTGTCCATGTGATCTCATTGTTTAATTCCCACCTATGAGTGAGAATATGCAGTGTTTGGTTTTTTGATCTTGCGATAGTTTACTGAGAATGATGATTTCCAATTTCATCCATGTCCCTACAAAGGACATAAACTCCTCATTTTTTATGGCTGCATAGTATTCCATGGTGTATATGTGCCACATTTTCTTAATCCAGTCTATCATTGTTGGACATTTGAGTTGGTTCCAAGTCTTTGCTATTGTGAATAATGCCTCAATAAACATACGTGTGCATGTGTCTTTATAGCAGCATGATTTATAGTCATTTGGGTATATACCCAGTAATGGGATGGCTGGGTCAAATGGTATTTCCAGTTCTAGATCCCTGAGGAATCGCCACACTGACTTCCACAATGGTTGAACTAGTTTACAGTCCCACCAACAGTGTAAAAGTGTTCCTATTTCTCCACATCCTCTCCAGCACCTGTTGTTTCCTGACTTTTCAATGATTGCCATTCTAACTGGTGTGAGATGGTATCTCATTGTGGTTTTGATTTGCATTTCTCTGATGGCCAGTGATGATGAGCATTTTTTCATGTGTTTTTTGGCTGCATAAATGTCTTCTTTTGAGAAGTGTCTGTTCATGTCCTTCACCCACTTTTTGATGGGGTTGTTTTTTTCTTGTAAATTTGTTTGAGTTCATTGTAGATTCTGGATATTAGCCCTTTGTCAGATGAGTAGGTTGCGAAAATTTTCTCCCATTTTGTAGGTTGCCTGTTGACTCTGATGGTAGTTTCTTCTGCTGTGCAGAAGCTCTTTAGTTTAATTAGTTCCCATTTGTCAATTTTGTCTTTTGTTGCCATTGCTTTTGGTGTTTTAGACATGAAGTACTTGCCCATGCCTATGTCCTGAATGGTAATGCCTAGGTTTTCTTCTAGGGTTTTTATGGTTTTATGTCTAAAGTTTAAGTCTTTAATCCATCTTGAATTGATTTTTGTATAAGGTGTAAGGAAGGGATCCAGTTTCAGCTTTCTACATATGGCTAGCCAGTTTTCCCAGCACCATTTAATAAATAGGGAATCCTTTCCCCATTGCTTGTTTTTCTCAGGTTTGTCAAAGATCAGATAGTTGTAGATATGCGGTGTTATTTCTGAGGGCTCTGTTCTGTTCCATTGATCTATATCTCTGTTTTGGTACCAGTACCATGCTGTTTTGGTTACTGTAGCCTTGTAGTGTAGTTTGAAGTCAGGTAGTGTGATGCCTCCAGCTTTGTTCTTTTGGCTTAGGATTGACTTTGCGATGTGGGCTCTTTTTTGGTTCCATATGAACTTTAAAGTGGTTTTTACCAATTCTGTGAAGAAAGGCATTGTTAGCTTGATGGGGATGGCATTGAATCTGTAAATTACCTTGGGCAGTATGGCCATTTTCACGATATGGATTCTTCCTACCCATGAGCATGGAATGTTCTTCCATTTGTTTGTATCCTCTTTTATTTCCTTGAGCAGTGGTTTGTAGTTCTCCTTGAAGAGGTCCTTCACATCCCTTGTAAGTTGGATTCCTAGGTATTTCATTCTCTTTGAAGCAATTGTGAATGGGAGTTCACTCATGATTTGGCTCTCTGTTTGTCTGTTGTTGGTGTATACGAATGCTTGTGATTTTTGTACATTGATTTTGTATCCTGAGACTTTGCTGAAGTTGCTTATCAGCTTAAGGAGATTTTGGGCTGAGACAATGGGGTTTTCTAGATATACAATCATGTCATCTGCAAACAGGGACAATTTGACTTCCTCTTTTCCTAATTGAATACCCTTTATTTCCTTCTCCTGCCTAATTGCCCTGGCCAGAACTTCCAACACTATGTTGAATAGGAGTGGTGAGAGAGGGCATCCCTGTCTTGTGCCAGTTTTCAAAGGGAATGCTTCCAGTTTTTGCCCATTCAGTATGATATTGGCTGTGGGTTTGTCATAGATAGCTCTTATTATTTTGAGATACGTCCCATCAATACCTAATTTATTGAGAGTTTTTAGCATGAAGGGTTGTTGAATTTTGTCAAAGGCTTTTTCTGCATCTATTGAGATAATCACGTGGTTTTTGTCTTTGGCTCTGTTTATATGCTGGATTACATTTATTGATTTGCGTATATTGAACCAGCCTTGCATCCCAGGGATGAAGCCCACTTGATCATGGTGGATAAGCTTTTTGATGTGCTGCTGGATTCGTTTTGCCAGTATTTTATTGAGGATTTTTGCATCAATGTTCATCAAGGATATTGGTCTAAAATTCTCTTTTTTTGTTGTGTCTCTGCCTGGCTTTGGTATCAGAATGATGCTGGCCTCATAAAATGAGTTAGGGAGGATTCCCTCTTTTTCTATTGATTGGAATAGTTTCAGAAGGAATGGTACCAGTTCCTCCTTGTACCTCTGGTAGAATTCGGCTGTGAATCCATCTGGTCCTGGACTCTTTTTGGTTGGTAAGCTATTGATTATTGCCACAATTTCAGCTCCTGTTATTGGTCTATTCAGAGATTCAACTTCTTCCTGGTTTAGTCTTGGGAGAGTGTATGTGTCCAGGAATTTATCCATTTCTTCTAGATTTTCTAGTTTATTTGCGTAGAGGTGTTTGTAGTATTCTCTGATGGTAGTTTGTATTTCTGTGGAATCAGTGGTGATATCCCCTTTATCATTTTTTATCACGTCTATTTGATTCTTCTCTCTTTTTTTCTTTATTAGTCTTGCTAGCGGTCTATCAATTTTGTTGATCCTTTCAAAAAACCAGCTCCTGGATTCATTGATTTTTTGAAGGGTTTTTTCTGTCTCTATTTCCTTCACTTCTGCTCTGATTTTAGTTATTTCTTGCCTTCTGCTAGCTTTTGAATGTGTTTGCTCTTGCTTTTCTAGTTCTTTTAATTGTGATGTTAGGGTGTCAATTTTGGATCTTTCCTGCTTTCTCTTGTGGGCATTTAGTGCTATAAATTTCCCTCTACACACTGCTTTGAATGCGTCCCAGAGATTCTGGTATGTTGTGTCTTTGTTCTCATTGGTTTCAAAGAACATCTTTATTTCTGTCTTCATTTCGTTATGTACCCAGTAGTCATTCAGGAGCAGGTTGTTCAGTTTCCATGTAGTTGAGCGGTTTTGAGTGAGATTCTTAATCCTGAGTTCTAGTTTGATTGCACTGTGGTCTGAGAGATAGTTTGTTATAATTTCTGTTCTTTTGCATTTTCTGAGGAGAGCTTTACTTCCCAGTATGTGGTCAATTTTGGAATAGGTGTGGTGTGGTGCTGAAAAAAATGTATATTCTGTTGATTTGGGGTGGAGAGTTCTGTAGATGTCTATTAGGTCTGCTTGGTGCAGAGCCGAGTGCAATTCCTGGGTATCCTTGTTGACTTTCTGTCTCGTTGATCTGTCTAATGTTGACAGTGGGGTGTTAAAGTCTCCCATTATTAATGTGTGGGAGTCTAAGTCTCTTTGTAGGTCACTCAGGACTTGCTTTATGAATCTTTGTGCTGTATTGGGTGCATATATATTTAGGATAGTTAGCTCTTCTTGTTGAATTGATCCCTTTACCATTATGTAATGGCCTTCTTTGTCTCTTTTGATCTTTGTTGGTTTAAAGTCTGTTTTATCAGAGACTAGGATTGCAACCCCTGCCTTTTTTTTCTTTTCCATTTGCTTGGTAGATCTTCCTCCATGCTTTTATTTTGAGCCTATGTGTGTCTCTGCATGTGAGATGGGTTTCCTGAATACAGCACACTGATAGGTCTTGAGTCTTTATCCAATTTGCCAGTCTGTGTCTTTTAATTGGAGAATTTAGTCCATTTATATTTAAAGTTAATATTGTTATGTGTGAATTTGATCCTGTCATTATGATGTTAGCTGGTGATTTTGCTCGTTAGTTGATGCAGTTTCTTCCTAGTCTCCATGGTCTTTACATTTTGGCATGATTTTGCAGCGGCTGGTACCGGTTGTTCCTTTCCATGTTTAGTGCTTCCTTCAGGAGCTCTTGTAAGGCAGGCCTGGTGGTGACAAAATCTCTCAGCATTTGCTTGTCTGTAAAGGATTGTATTTCTCCTTCACTCATGAAGCTTAGTTTGACTGGATATGAAATTCTGGGTTGAAAATTCTTTTCTTTAAGAATGTTGAATATTGGCCCCCACTCTCTTCTGGCTTGTAGGGTTTCTGCCGAGAGATCCGCTGTTAGTCTGATGGGCTTCCCTTTGAGGGTAACCCGACCTTTCTCTCTGGCTGCCCTTAACGTTTTTTCCTTCATTTCAACTTTGGTGAATCTGACAATTATGTGTCTTGGAGTTGCTATTCTTGAGGAGTATCTTTGTGGCGTTCTCTGTATTTCCTGAATTTGAATGTTGGCCTGCCTTGCTAGATTGGGGATGTTCTCCTGGATAATATCCCGCAGAGTGTTTTCCAACTTGGTTCCATTCTCCCCGTCACTTTCAGGTACACCAATCAGACGTAGATTTGGTCTTTTCACATAGTCCCATATTTCTTGGAGGCTTTGCTCATTTCTTTTTATTCTTTTTTCTCTAAACTTCCCTTCTCGCTTCATTTCATTCATTTCATCTTCCATTGCTGATACCCTTTCTTCCAGTTGATCACATTGGCTCCTGAGGCTTCTGCATTCTTCACGTAGTTCTCGAGCCTTGGTTTTCAGCTCCATCAGCTCCTTTAAGCACTTCTCTGTATTCGTTATTCTAGTTATACATTCTTCTAAATTTTTTTCAAAGTTTTCAACTTCTTTGCCTTTGGTTTGAATGTCCTCCCGTAGCTCAGAGTAATTTGATCATCTGAAGCCTTCTTCTCTCAGCTCGTCAAAGTCATTCTCCATCCAGCTTTGTTCCGTCGCTGGTGAGGAACTGCATTCCCTTGGAGGAGGAGAGGCGCTCTGCTTTTTAGAGTTTCCAGTTTTTCTGCTCTGTTTTTTCCCCATCTTTGTGGTTTTATCTACTTTTGGTCTTCGATGATGGTGATGTACAGATGGGTTTTTGGTGTGGATGTCCTTTCTGTTTGTTAGTTTTCCTTCTAACAGAGAGGACCCTCAGCTGCAGGTCTGTTTGAGTACCCTGCCGTGTGAGGTGTCAGTGTGCCCCTGCTGGGGGGTGCCTCCCAGTTAGGCTGCTCGGGGGTCAGGGGTCAGGGACCCACTTGAGGAGGCAGTCTGCCCGTTCTCAGATCTCCAGCTGCGTGCTGGGAGAACCACTGCTCTCTTCAAAGCTGTCAGACAGGGACATTTAAGTCTGCAGAGGTTACTGCTGTCTTTTTGTTTGTTTGTGCCCTGCCCCCAGAGGTGGAGCCTACAGAGGCAGGCAGCCCTCCTTGAGCTGTGGTGGGCTCCACCCAGTTCGAGCTTCCTGGCTGCTTTGTTTACCTAATCAAGCCTGGGCAATGGCGGGCGCCCCTCCCCCAGCCTCGCTGCCACCTTGCAGTTTGATCTCAGACTGCTGTGCTAGCAATCAGCGAGACTCCATGGGCGTAGGACCCTCCGAGCCAGGTGTGGGATATAATCTCATGGTGCAACGTTTTTTAAGCCCGTCGGAAATGCGCAGTATTCGGGTGGGAGTGACCCGATTTTCCAGGTGCCGTCCGTTACCCCTTTCTTTGACTCAGAAAGGGAACTCCCTGACCCCTTGCGCTTCCCAAGTGTGGCAATGCCTCGCCCTGCTTCGGCTCGCACACGGTGCGTGCACCCACTGACCTGCGCCCACTGTCTGGCACTCCCTAGTAAGATGAACCCGGTACCTCAGATGGAAATGCAGAAATCACCCGTCTTCTGCGTCGCTCATGCTGGGAGCTGTAGACCGGAGCTGTTCCTATTTGGCCATCTTGGCTCCTCCCTCCACCAAATTTCCTTTCTGAAAGGTGCCTTTCCATATGGCCATTGGCCATTTCCTTATTTTGTGAATTGTTTGTTTATGACAGTTTTTAATTTTTTTATGAAGGTAATGACTTTTTCTTATTGTTTGGAAAAATTATTTGTATTTTAAAGACATTAACTCTATGTGATATATGTTACATGTAATTTTAAAAACATGGATTATGTAAAATTTAAATTTACATGAGATCGACCATGCTTTTTCTCTACGTGGTCTGGCTTTTCTGATCTGCTTATATACATCAAGATTACAAAAAACATATTTCCTTACTTTATTTTCATATTTTGATTTACCATAAGGATTTTCTATCACGTTTTCTTCTAGTACCATCATGGTTTAATTTTTGCATTTGTTTCATTTATTTGGATTTTGTTTTGGTGTAAGAAGTGTATGAGGACTTCTTTAGTATTTTTAAATTTTTACAAATAGTTAATAATCTTATGCCTTTCATTAAATAAATCCATCTGATATGGTTTGGATATTTGTCCCCTCCAAATCTCATGTTGAAATGTAATCTCCAATGTTGGAGGTGGGGCCTGGTAGGAGGTGATTGGATCCTGGGGGCGGATCCCTCATTAATGGTTTAGCACCATCATCTTGTTAATAAGTTTGTTCCTGCTCAGTTAGTTCCCTCGAGATCTGGTTGTTAAAAGTATGTGGCACCTCCCCCCTTGCTCTCTTGTTCCCACTTTCAGCATGGAGACACCTGCTCCCTCTTCACTTTCCACCATGATTGTTAAGCTTCCTAAGGCCCTCACCAGAATCAGATGCCAGCACCATGCTTCTTGTAATATCTGCAGAACTATGAGTCAATTAAACTTTTTTCTTTATAATTTACCCAGGCTCAGGTTTTTTTTTATAGTATTGCAAACACAGCCTGATACATCATTGTATTAGGTCACTCTTTCATTACTCTAAAGAAATACTTGAGACTGGATAATTTATAAGAAAAGAAGTTTAATTGGCTCACAGTTCTGCCGCTGTACAAACATGGCACCAGCATCTGCTCAGCTTCTGGGGAGGCCTCAGGGAAATTTTACTCATAGCAGAAATTGAACTGGGAGCAGACACTTCACATGGCGAAAGCAGGAGTGAGAGAGAGAGAGAGAGTGGGGGATGAGATGCCACACTTTACAACAACCAGATCTCATGAGAACTCACTCACTATCATGAGGGCAGCACTAAGCCATGAGAGGTTTGCCCTCATGATCCAAACACTTCCCACCATGCCCCACCTCCAGAATTGGGGATTAAAATTTAACATGAGATTTGGGCAAGGAGAAGTATCTAAACTATATCAGCCATCATTTTTTCTACTGATTGAAAACACTTTTCTGCTTTGAAATTTTATATGCACTTGAGTTTATTGGTGGACCCTCTTTCTTCACTTACTCATTTACTTACCCAATGAATATTCACTGAACAAATTATGTGTGTAACATATACCAGACATATACATATATATATATACACACCAGATATTAAAATAAAAATATTCCTCCAAATTAACTCTCAGTTTTAAACAGAGATAAATTATTTGAAGAAAGGAAGTGCATTTTATGAGTGTATAACAGAGAAACTCTGAGAAATCTATATGGGGTCTGTCAGGGAAGGCCTTCCCTGAGGAAGTAGCATTTAAACTGAGTTCAAAGGATAAGTAACAGTTAATTAGATGAATGGGCATGAAGAGGGCATTCTAAACAGGGAATAACATGTGCAAAGGTCTTGCAATAGGCTTGAGCATGGCATGTATAAAGAACTGAAAGAAGGTCAATGTGACTGGAATTCAGAGGAGGGAGAGAAGAGAAAAATTCAATAAGCTGGGATACAGCAAAACCAAAATGTCCTGCTCTTCAAAAGAATTATTAAGAAAATAAAAAAGTCTTGTATCTATAACATATAAAAATACAAATAAAGAACACAACTCAACAACTAACTACCCAACTTTAAAAATGGGCAAGAGACGCCAAGTGTGGTGGCTCATGCCTGTAATCCTAGCACTTTGGGAGGCTGAGGCAGGCAGATCACTTGAGGTCAGGGGTTCGAAACCAGCCTGGGCAACATGATGAAACCCCATCTCTACTAAAAATTAGCTGGGCATGGTGGTGGGCTCCTGTAATCCCAGCTACTTGGGAGGCTGAGGCAGGAGAATTGCTTGAACCCTGGAGGCAGAGGTTGCAGTGAGCCGAGATCATGCCACTCTACTCCAGCATGGGCAACAGAGTGAGACTCTGTCTTAAAATAAATTGGGCAAAAGAGAGGAGAGGTGGAGCAGGAAAGCCAAATTAAAGGCTTCCCGAGAAGGATGGGTACAAACAGGCCCAGACTGTGAAGATTACAATAAATACCTAACTCTTTAATGCCCAGATGTAGATAAACATCCATAAGAATCAAGACCATCCAGGAAAACATGACCTCACCAAATGAACTAAATAAGGCACTAGGGACCAATCCTGGAGCAACAGAGATACGTGACATTTCAGACAAAGATTCAAAATAACTGTTTTGAGGAAACTAAAAAAAAATTGAGATAACACAGAGAATTCTATCAGATAAACCTAACAAAGAGATTGAAATAACTTAAAAGAATCAAGTGGAAATTCTGGAGTTGAAAAATGTAACTGACATACCGAAAAATGCATCAAAGTCTTTTAATAGTAGAATTGATCAAGCAGAAGAAAGAATTAATGAGCTTGAAGCAGGCTATTTTAAAACACACAGACGAGAAAAAAGAAAAAAATCATAAAAAAGAATAAAGCATGCCTATGAAATCTACAAAATAGCTTCAAAAGGGCAAATCTAAGAGTTATTGGCCTTAAAGAGGAGGTAGAGAAAGAGATAGGATAGAAAGTTTATTCAAGGGATATTAACAGAGAACTTCCAAAACCTAGAGAAAGACATTGATATGCAAGTACGAGAATGTCATAGAACACCAAGTAGATTTAACCCAAAAAAGGCTATCTCAGGGCATTTAACAGTCCAACTCTCAAAGGTCAAGGATAAAGAAAGGATCTTAAAGCAGCAAGAGAAAAGAAACTAATAACATACAATGGCACTTCAGTGCGTCTGGAAGCAGACTTTTCAGTGGCAATCTTACAGGTCAGGAGAGAGTGGCATGACACAGTGAAGGTGTTGAAAGAAAAACACTTTTACCCTAGAATAGTATATCCAGCAAAAACATCCTTCAAACATGGAGAAATAAAAATCTTCCCAGACAAATGAAAGCTGAGGGCTTTTTATCAACACCAGATATACCCTACAAGAAATGCTAAAGGGAGTACTTCAATCAGAAAAAAAATAAGGTTAATGACAAATAAGTAATCACCAGAAGGCATAAAACTCACAGAAAAACACAGAATATTATAATACTGTAACTGTGGTTTGTAAACTACTCTTAAGTAGAAAGACTAAATGATGAACCAATCAAAAATAATAACTACAACAATGTTTTGAGACATAGTACAATAAGATACAAGTAAAAAAAACCCTCTGTCTCTACTAAAAATATAAACAATTATCCAGGCATGGTGGCATGTGCCTGTAGTCCCAGCTACTCAGGAGACTGAGGTAGGAGGATCACCTGAGCTTGGGAAGTCAAGGTTGAAGGGAGCTAAGATTGTGCCACTGCACTCCAGCCTGGGCAACATGAGTGAGCCCCTGTCTCAAAAATAAAAAAATAAAAATAAAGAACTCACACCAATTCTACTCAAACTATTCTGAAAATTAGAGGTGGAGAAAATACTTCTAATATCATTCTACAAGGCCAGTATTACCATGATACCAAAACCAAAGACACATCAAAAAAGAAAACTATAGGCCAATATCACTGATAAATATTTGTATTAGTCTGTTTCCATGCTGCTGATAAAGACATACACGAGACTGAGCAATTTACAAAAAAAAAAAAAAAAAAAAAGAGGTTTAATGGACTCACAGTTCCACGTGGCTGGGAAGGCCTCACAATCATGGAAGAAGGTGAAAGGCACATCTCACATGGCAGCAGACAAGAGAAGAGAATGAGAGCCAAGTGAAAGGGGCCCTTATAAAGCCATCAGATCTCATGAGACTTACTACCATGAGAACAGTATGGGGGAAACTGCCCCCATGATTCAATTATCTCCCACTGGGTCCCTCCCACAACATGAGGGAATTATGGGTGTTACAATTCAAGATGAAATTTGGGTGGGGGCACAGCCAAACCATATCATTCTGCCCCTGGCCCCTCCCAAATCTCATGTCTTCACATTTCAAAACCAATTATGCCTTCCCAACAGTCCCCCAAAGTCTTAACTCATTTTAGCATTTACTCAAAAGTCCACAATCCAAAGTCTCATCTGAGACAATGCAAGTCCCTTCCATCTATGAACCAGTAAAATCAAAAGCAAGTTAGTTATTTCCCAGATACAATGGAGGGGTACAGACATTGGGTAAATACAGTCATTCCAAATGGGAGAAATTGGCCAAAACAAAGGGGATACAGGCCCTATGCAAGTCTGGAATCCAGCAGGGCAGTCAGATCTTAAAACTCCAAAATGATCTCCTTAGACTTCATGTCTTGCATCTGGGTCATGCTGATGCTTGAGAGATGGGTTCCCATTGTCTTGGGTTTAGAAGGTTTAGCTTAGGTGTCTTCTTGTTTATTTTGGGAATGGAAATCAACATTTATAGTGACTGTATATAGTGCCAGGTCAGGAAGCCTGGAGAAATAACCTATAGGAATCCACAAGGTGGCTTGTTTATGTATGTTTCTGAAGCCAATTTCCCCAGTGAGATCACTGAATGGATTGGCTATGCCCTGGCCACTTGGTCCATCCTGACACTTGCATTTGCATTTTTCTCACCTTGTTTCCTTGGGCAGCTCTGCCCCTGCGGCTTTGCAGGGTACAGCCTCTCTCCTGGTTGTTTTCACAGGCTGGCATTGAGTGTCTGTGGCTTTTCCAGGCACATGGTGCAAACTATCAGTGGATCTACCATTCTGGGGTCTGGAGGATGGTGGCCCTCTTCTCACAGCTACACTAGGCAGCACCCCAGTGGGGACTCTGTGTGGGGGCTCCAACCCCACATTTCCCTTCCATACTGCCCCAGCAGAGGTTCTCCATGAGGGCCCCACCCCGAAGCAAACTTCTGCCTGGACATCCAGGTATTTCCATACATTCTCTGAAATCTAGGCACAGGTTCCCAAACCTCAATTCTTGACTTCTGTGCACTGCAGGCTCAACACCACATGGAAGCTGCCAAGGCTTGGGGCTTGCATGCTCTGTAGCCACAGCCTGAGCTATACTTTGGCCCCTTCTAGTCATGCCTGGAGTGGCTGGGATGCAGGGCACCAAGTCCCTAGACTGCAAACAGCAGAGGGACCCTGGGCCCAGCCCACAGAATCATTTTTCATTCTTAGGTCTCAGGGCCTGTGGTGGAAGGGGCTGCCACAAAAGTCTCTGACATGCCCTGGAGACATTTTCCCCATTGTCTTGGTGATTAACATTCTGCTCCTTGTTACTTATGCAAATTTCTGTAGCTGGCTTGAATTTCTCCTCAGAAAATGGGATTTTCTTTTCTATCACACTGTCAGGCTGCAAATTTTCTGAAATTTTATGCTGTGTTTCCTTTTTAAAAGTGAATGTTTTTAACAGTACCCAAGTCACCTCTTGAATGCTTTGCTGCTTAGAAATTTCTTCTGCCAGATACCCTAAATCATCTCTCTCAAGTTCAAACTTCCACAAATCTCTAGGGCAGGGACAAAATGCTGCCTGTCTCTTTGCTGAAACATAACAAGTGTCACCTTTGCTCCAGTTCCCAGCAAGTTCCTCATCTCCATCTGAGACCACCTCAGCCTGTATTTTATTGTCCATATCATCAGCATTTTGGTCAAAGCCATTCAACAAGTCTCTAGGAAGTTCCTAGCTTTCCCACATTTTTCTGTCTTCTTCTGAGCCCTCCCATGTGTTCCAACCTCTGCCTATTACCCAGTTCCAAAGTCGCTTCCACATTTTTGAGTATCTTTTAAGTAGCACCCTACTCTTGGTACCAATTTACTGTATTAGTCCATTTTCATGCTGCTGATAAAGACATACCCGACACTGGGCAATTTACAAAAGAAAGAGGTTTAATGGACTCATAGTTCCTTGTGGCTGGGGAGGCCTCAAAATCATGGCAGAAGGTGAAAGGCACATCTCACATGGCAGCAGACAAGAGAAGAGAATGAGAGCCAAGGGAAAGCGGTTTCCCCTTATAAAACTATCAGATCTTGTGAGACTTATTGACTACCATGAGAACAGTATGGGGGAAACTGTGCCCATGATTCAATTATCTCCCACTGGGTCCCTCCCACAACATGAGGGAATTATGGGAGCTACAATTCAAGATGAAATTTGGGTGGGGACACAGCCAAACCATATGATTATTGTTGCAAAAATTGTCAATAAAATACTAGCAAACTGAATTCAACAACATATTAAAATGATCATTCATTCTGTAGGTTGTCTGTTTACTGTGTTGATAGTTTCTTTTGCTGTGTAGGAGCTCTTAAGTTTAATTAGACCCCATTTGTCAATTTTTCCTTTTGTTGCAGTTGTTTTTGGTGTCTTCATCATGAAATCTTTGCCTGTTCCTATGTCCAGAATGGTATTGCCCAGGTTTTCTTCCAGGGTTTTTGCAGTTTTGCATTTTGCATTTCAGTACTTCACCCATCTTGAGTTTATTTTTGTATATGGTGTAGGAAAGGAGTCCATTTTAAACCTCCTGCATAGGGCTAGCCAATTATCCCAGCACCATTTATTGAATAAGGAGTCTTTTCCCCAATGCTTGTTTTTGTCAGGCTTGTCAAAGATCAGATTGTTGTAGGTGTGTGGCCTTATTTTTGGGCTCTCTATTCTGTTCCATTGTTCTATGTGTCTGTTTCTGTGCCAGTACCATGCTGTTTTGGTAACCATAGCTCTGTAGTATAGTTTTGAGTGAGGTAAGGTGATTCCTCCAGCTTTGTTCTTTTTGCTTAGGATTGCTTTGACTATTTGGGCTCTTTTTGTGATTCCATATGAATTTTAGAATAGTCTTTTCTGGTTCTGTGAAGAATGTCATTGGTAGTTTGATAGGAATAGCATTGAATCTATAGATTGCTTTGGGCAGTATGGCCATTTTAATGATATTTATTTTTCCTATCCATGAACATGGAATGTTTTTCCATATGCATCTGATGAAGGCCTAATATCCAGCATCTATAAGAAACTTAAACAAATTTACAAGAAAAAGCCTACGAAAAAGTGGGCAAATAACATGAATAGACACTTTTCAAAAGAAGACATGCATGTGGCCAATGAGCATATGAAAAAAAAGTTCAACACCCCTGATAATTAGAGAAATTCAAATCAAAACCAGAATGAGACACCATCTCACGCAGTCAGAATGGCTATGATTAAAAAGTCAAAAATAGGCTGGGCACCATGGCTCATGCCTGCAATCCTAGCACTTTGGGATGCCACGGAGGGAGGATGGATCACTTGAGCCCAGGAGTTCTAGACCAGCCCAGGATACATGGCAAAATGCCACCTCTCTATATAAATAAGGCAAAAAAAAAAAAAAAAAAAAAAAACTACTGTCAAAGTTGCAGGGAAAAAGGAACACAGACACTGTTAAGTGGGAGTCTAAATTAGTTCAACTATTGTGGAAAGCAGTGTGACATTTTCTTAAAGACCTAAAAATAGAACTACCATTTTACCCAGCAATCCTATTACTGGGTATCTACCCAAAGAGATATAAATTATTTTATCATAAAGATGCATGCACACATGCTCACTGCAGCACTATTCACAATAGCAAAAACATGGAATCAACCTAAATGCCCATCAATGGTAGACTGGATAAAGACAATGTGGTACATATACACAACTGAATATGATGCAGCCATAAAAAAGAGTAAGATCATTAAGATGGCAGATAGGAGGCAGCACTAGCTTGCAGCTCCCACTTGGACAGACAGAGAGGTGTGGAGGCTCACATCATGATCTTTTGCTCCAAGAAGTACCACAGCAACATTCCAGGGAAGCTGAGATAATCCACAGACCCTTTGAAGGAACTGGAGCACTGCTGCATGCTCCCTGAGATGCTGAAAAACTGTGAGTCTCCTTGCTTTTTAGCTGGGAGGCTGGTGGTCTGGGGCAAGTTCTCAGCCTTGATCGCCAGATGCCCAGAAATAGACTCGGTGCTGTTGAGGGGGCACAGTGGGAGTAAGACTGGCCTTTAGGACTGCAGGCTGCATGGGGGTGGGATGAGCCTGTGACTGCCAGCTTTCCCCTACTTCCTTGGTGACCTGTATGACTCAGCAGAGGCAGCTATTATCCCCATGGGAACATAACTCCATTGGCCTGGGAACCACACCCCCATCCCCTACAGCAGCCACAGCAAGCTACACTCAAGGAGAGTCTGAGCTCAGACATGCCTAACCCTGCCCCCACTTGGTGGTCTTTCTCTACCCACCCTGGTTGCAAGGACAAGGGACATAATCTCTTGGGAGCTCTATGGCTCTGCCCACCACCCAAGAAACCTGAATACTTAACCAGGTGACCCTAGGGAAAGTTTGCTTCCTCCCTAGAGTACTACAACTGATGTGCTCTTGAAAGCACCACCTCCTGGCTGGAGGCCAACCAATACAAATCCAGCACATTAAATAAAAATACAACCAAAGACTCTCACAGAATCCACTTCACTCCCCTGCTATCTCTACCAGAGCAGGTGCTGGTATCCATGGCCAAAAGACATGAAGATGGGTCATATCACAGGACTCTTTGCAGATACTCTCCAGTACCAGCCTGAAGCCAGTAGCTCCGCTAGGTGGCTAGACCTAGAAGAGCAAAAACAATCACCGCAGTTCGGCTCTCAGGAAGCCCGAATTCTAGAGGAAGTGTGAGAACAACACATCAAGGGACCACCCCGTGGGACAAAAGAATTTGAACAGCCCCTCCCAGATCTTCCCTCTGACATAGTCTAAGCAAGTGAGAAATAACTAGAAAATCAATTCTGGTAATACAACAAAACAAGGTAATTTAATACTCCCAAAAGATCACACCAGCTCACAAGCAATGGATCCAAACCAAGTTAAAATACCTGAATTGCCAGAAAAAGAATTCAGAAGGTAGATTATTAAGCTAATCAAGGAGACATCAGAGAAAGGTGAACTCCAACTTAAAGAAATCATAAACATGATACAGGATATGAAAGGAAAAATCTTCAATGATATGAAAGCAAAAATCTTCAATGAAATAGATAGCATAAATAAAAAACAACCACAACTTCTGGAAATTAAGGACACACTTATAGAAATGCAAAATGCACTGGAAAGTCTCAGCAGTAGAATCAAACAAGCAGGAGAAAGAACTTCAGAGCTTGAAGATAAGGCTTTCAAATTAACTGAATCCCTCAAAGACAAAGAAAAAAATAATTAAAAAACCAAAAAAGTGAACAAAGCCTCCAAAAAGCTTGGAACTATGTTAAACACCCAAACCTAAGACTAATTGATGTTCCCAAGGAAGAGGAGAAATCTAAAAGTCTGAAAACCATATTTGAGGGAATAATTGAGGAAAACTTCTCCAGCCTTTAGATATCTAGGCATCCAAATAAAATAAGCTCAAAGAACACCTGGAAAATTTATCACAAAAAGATAATTGCCTAGGCACATAGTCACCAGGTTATCTAAAATCAAGACAAACAAAATAATCTTAAGAGCTAAGAGGAAAAAGCATCAGGTAACCTATAAAGGAAAACCTATCAGAGTAACAGCAGGTTTCTCGGCAGAAACCCTACAAGCTAAAAGGAATTGGGGTCCTATTTTTAGCCTCCTTAAACAAAACAATTATCACCCAAGAATTTTGTATCCAGTGAAACTAAGCTTCATAAATGAAGAAAAGATACAGTCTTTTACAGACAAACAAATGCTGGGAGAATTTGCCACTACCAAGCTGGCAATACAAGAACTGCTAAAAGGAGCTCTAAATTTTGAAACAAATCCTTGAAATACACCAAAATGGAACCTACTTAAAGCACAAATCTCACAGGATCTATATAACAATAACACAATGAAAAAAAAAACCAAGGTATTGAGGCAACAAATAGCATGATGAATAGAATAGTACCTCACATCTCAGTACTAACATTGAATGTAAATGGCCTAAATGCCTCACTTAAAAGATATAGAATGGTAGAATGGATAAGAATTCACCAACCAAGTTTCTGCTGTCTTCAGGAGACTCACCTAACACATAAGGACTCAGGTAAACTTAAGGTAAAGGGGTGGAAAAAGATATTCCATGCAAATGGACACCAAAAGTGAGCAGGAGTAGCTATTCTTATATCAGACAAAACAAACTTTAAAGCAATAGCAGTTAAAAAAGACAAACAGAGACATTAAAGAATGATAAAAGGACTAGTCCAACAGGAAAATATCACAATCCTAAATATATATGCACCTAACACCAGAGCTCCTGAATTTATAGAACAATTACTACTAGACCTAAGAAATGAGATAGATGGTAACACAATAATAGTGGGGGACTTTAAGACTCTACTGACAGCACTAGACAGGTCATCAAAAAAGAAAGTCAACAAATAAACCATCAACTTAAACTATACCCTAAAACAAATGGACTTAACAGATATTTACAGAACATTCTTCCCAACAACTGCAGAATATACATTCTATTTATCAACACATGGAACATTCTCCAAGATAGACCACATGATAAGGCACAAAACAAGTCTCAGTAAATTTAAGAAAATCAAAATTATATCAAGTATTATCTCAGAACACAGTGGAATAAAATTAGAAATAAACTCCATAAGGAATCCTCAAAACCACACAAATACCTGAAAATTAAATAACCTCCTGAATGATTGTTGGGTCAACAATGAAATGAAGATGGAAATAAAAAATTGTTTGAACTGAACGATAACAGTGACACAACTTATCAAAACCTCTGGGATACAGCAAAAGTGGCTGTATTTGTCAGGGTTCTCTAGAGGGACAGAACTAACAGGATATATATATATATATATATATATATATATATATCCTATTAGTTTATTAAGTATTAACTAACATGATCACAAGGTCCCACAATAGGCTGTGTGTAAGCTGAGGAGCAAGGAGAACCAGCCCAAGTTCCAAAACTGAAGAACATGGAGTCCAATGTTTGAGGGTAGGAAGTATCCAGCACAAGAGAAAGATGTAGGCTGGGAGGCTAAGTCAGTCTCATCTTTTTATATTTTTCTGCCTACTTTATATTCTAGCCATGCTGGCAGCTAATAAGATGCTGCCCAATCAGATTAAGGGTGGGTGTGCCTTTCCCAGCCCACTGACTCAAATGTTAATCTCCTTTGGGAACACCCTCACAGACACACCCAGGATCAATACTTTGCATCCTTCAATCCAATCAAGTTGACACTCAGTATTAACCATCAGAGTGGTGCTAAAAGGAAAGATCATAGTATTAAATGCCTACATCAAAAAGTCTGAAAGAGCACAAATACACAATCTGAGGTCACACCTCACAGAACTGAAGAAACAAAAGTAATCCAAACCCAAACCCAGCAGAAGAAAAGAAATAAAGATCAGAGCAGAACTAAGTGAAATTGAAACAAACAAACAAGACACAAAAGATAAGTAAAACAAAAGCTTGTTATTGGAAAAGATAAATAAAATTGATAGACAATTAGTGAGATTAACCAAGAAAAGAAGAGAGAAGATCCAAATAAACTCAATTAGAAATGAAATGAGAGATATTGCTACTGATACGACAGAAATACAAAAAAATTATTTAAGGCTTCTGTGAACATCTTTACATGCATAAACTAGAAAACCTAGAGAAGAGGATAAATTCCTGGAAATACAAAGATCTTCTAGATTAAACCAGGAAGTTATAGTAACTCTGAACACACCAATGACAAGCAGCAAGATTAAAATGATAATTTAAAAATTGCCAACAACAACAACAAAAGTCCAGGACCAGACAGATTTACAGCTGCATTCTATCTGGCATTCAAAGAAGAATTGGTACCAATCCTATTGACACTATTCCATTGGATAAAAAGGAAATTATCTCTAAATCATTCCATGAGGCCAGTATCCCCCTAATACCAAAACCAAGGAAGGACATAACAAAAAAAGAAAACTACAGACCAATATTCACGATGAACATATATGCAAAAATCTTTAACAAAATGCTAGCTAATTAAATCCAACAGCATATCAAAAAGATAATCCACCATGATCAAGTGAGTTTCATACCAGGGATGCAGGGATGGTTTAACATCTGCAAGTTAACAAATGTCATACACCACATAGAAATAATTAAAAACAAAAATCACATGATCATCTCAATAGATACATAAAAAGCATTCGACAAAATCCAGCATCTCTTTATGATTAAAACCTTCAGCAAAATTGGCAGAGAAGAAACATACCTTAAGGTAATAAAGGCCATCTATGACGAACCCATAGCCAACGTTATACTGAACAGGGAAAAGATGAAAGCATTCCCCCTGAGAACTGGAACAAGACAATGATGCTCACTTTTACCACTTATATTCAAGATAGTACTGGAAGTCCCAGCCAGAGCAATCAGAAAAGAGAAAAAAATCAAGGGCATCCAAATTGGTAAAGAGGAAGTCAAACTGTTCCTGTTTGCTGATGATATGTTTGTATACCTAGAAAACTCTAAAGACTCATCCAAAAAGCTCCTAGAACTGGTAAATAAATTCAGCAAAGTTTCAGGATACAAAATTAATGTACACAAAACAGTAGCTCTTCTATATACCAATAGTGACCAAGCTGAGAATAAAATAAGAACTCAATCCCTTTTACCATAGTTGCAAAAAAAAAAAATAAAATAAACAACTCAGGAATATACCTAACCATGGAGGTGAAAGACCTCTACAAAGAAAACTACAAAACACTGCTGAAAGAAATCATAGATGACACAAACAAATGGAAATACATCCCATGCTCATGGATGGGTAGAATCAATATTGTGAAAATGACCATACTGCCAAAAGCAATCTACAAATTCAATGCAATTCCCATGAAAATACCACTGTCATTCTTCACAGAACTAGAAAAACAATTCTAAAATTCATATGAAACCAAAAAAGCCCACATAGCAAAAGAAAGACTAAGCAAAAAGAACAAATCTGGAAGCATCTCATTACACGACTTCAAACTAGACTATAAGGCTATAGTCACCAAAACAGCATGGTACTGGTATAAAAATGGACACATAGACCAATGGAACTGAATACAGAACCCAGAAATATAGCCAAATACTTATAGCCAACTGATCTTCAACAAAGCAAACAAAAACATAAAGTGGGGAAAGGACACCCTATTCAACAAATAATGTCGGGATAATTGGCAAGCCACATGTAGAAGAATGAAACTGGATCCTCATCTCTCACCTTATACAGAAATAATTCAAGATGAATCAAAGACTTAAATCTAAGACCTGAAACCATAAAAATTCTAGAAGAAAACATTGGAAAATCTCTTATAGACATTGGTTTAGGCAAAGACTTCATGACCAAGAACCCAAAAGCAAATGCAACACAAACAAAGCTAAATAGATGGGAATTAATTAAATGAAAAAGCTTCTGTATAGCAAAAGAAATAATTGGGGGCTGGCAAGATGGCCAAATAAGAACAGCTTTGGTCTGCAGCTCCCAGCGAGATCAACACAGAAGGCAGGTGATTTCTGCATTTCCAACTGAGGTACCCAGCTCATCTCATTGGGACTGGTTAGACAGTGGGTGTAGCCCAAGGAGGGTGAGCCAAAGCAGGGTGGGGCGTCACCTCACTCAGGAAGCAGAAGGGGTCAGGGAACTCCCTCCCCTAACCAAGGGAAGCCTTGAAGGACTGTGCCGTGAGGAATGGTGCACTCTGGCCCAGATACTATGCTTTTCCCACAGTCTTCGCAACCAGCAGACCAGGAGATTCCCTCCAGTGCCTATGCCACCAGGGCCCTGGGTTTCAAGCACAAAACTGGGCGGCCATTTGGGCAGACACCAAGCTAGCAGCAGGAGTTTTTTTTTCATAGCCCAGTGGTGCCTAGAACACCAGTGAGACAGAACCATTCACTCCCCTGGAAAGGGGGCTGAAGCTAGGGAGCCAAGTGGTCTAGCTCAGTGAATCCCATCCCCATGGAGCCCAGCAAGCTAAGATCCACTGGCTTGAAATTCTCACTGCCAGCACAGCAGTCTGAAGTCGACCTGGGATGCTTCAGATTGGTAGGGGAAGGGGTGTCCACCATTACTGAGGCTTGAGTAAGCTCTTTTCCCCTCACAGTGTAAACAAAGCCACCAGAAAGTTGGAAATGGGCAGAGCCCACTGCAGCTCGGCAAAGCCGCTGTAGCCAGACTGCCTCTCTAGATTCCTCCCTCTGGGCAGGGCACCTCTGAAAGAAAGGCAGCAGCCCCAGTCAGGGCTTATAGATAAAACTCCCATCTCCCTGTGACAGAACACCAGGGGGAAGGGGTGGCTGTGGGTGCAGCTTCAGCAGACTTAGACGTTCCTGCCTACTGGTGCTAAAGAGAGCAGTGGATCTCCCAGAATGGTGCTCAAGCTCTGCTAAGGGACAGACTGCCTCCTCAAGTGGGTCCCTGACCCCCGTGCCTCCTGACTGGGAGACTCCTCCCTGCAGGGGTCGACAGACACCTCATACAGGAGAGCTCCAGCTGGCATCTGGCAGGTGCCCCTCTGGGACAAAGCTTCCAGAGGAAGGAACAGAAGGCAATCTTTGCTGTTCTGAAGCCTCTGCTGGTGATACCCAGGCAAACAGGTCTGGAGTGGACCTCCAGCCAACTCCAGCAGACCTGCAGCAGAGGGTCCTGACTGTTAGAAGCAAAACTAAGAAACAGAAAGGAATAGCATCAACATCAACAAAAAGGATGTCCACACAGAAGGTCACCATCCGAAGGTCACCAACATAAAAGACCAAAAGTAGATAAATCCACAAATATGAGGAAAAACCAGTGCAAAACATCTGAAAATTCCAAAAACCAGAATGCCTCTTCTCCTCCAAAGTATCACAACTCCTCACTAGCAAGGGAACAAAACTGGATGGAGAACGAGTTTGACAAACTGACAGAAGTAGGCTTCAGAAAGTGGGTAATAACAAACTCGTCCAAGATAAAGGAGCATGTTCTAACCCAATGCAAAGAAGCTAAGAACCTTGAAAAAAGGTTAGGCAAATTGCTAACTAGAAAAACCAGTATAGAGAAGAACATAAGTGACCTAATGGAGCAGAAAAACACAGCACAAGAACTTCGTGAAGCATACACAAGTATCAATAGCCAAATCAATCAAGTGGAAGAAAGGATATCAGAGGTTGAAGATCAACTTAATGCAATAAACCATGAAGACAAGATTAGAGAAAAAAGAATGAAAAGAAACAAACAAAGCCTCCAAGAAATATAGGACTATGTGAAAAGACCAAACCTACGTTTGACTGGTGTACCTGAAAGTGACAGGGAGAATGGAACCAAGTTGGAAAACACTCTTCAGGATATTATCCAGGAGAACTTCCCCAATCTAGCAAGGCAGGCCAACATTCAAATTCTGGAAATACAGAGAACACCACAAAGATACTCCTCGAGAAGAGCAACCCCAAGACACATAATCATCAGATTCACCAAGGTTGAAATGAAGGAAAAAATGTTAAGGGCAGCCAGAGAGAGAGGTCGGGTTACCCACAAAGGGAAGCCCATCAGACTAATAGCAGATCTCTCTGCAGAAAGCCTACAAGCCAGAAGAGAGTGGGGGCCAATATTCAACATTCTTTAAAAACAGAATTTTCAACCAAGAATTTCATATCCAGACAAGCAAAGCTTCATAAGCGAAGGAAAAATAAAATCCTTTACAGACAAGCAAATGCTGAGAGATTTTGTCACCACCAGGCCTGCCTTTCAAGAGCTCCAGAAAGAAGCACTAAACATGGAAAGAAAAAACCGGTACCAGCAACTGCAAAAACATACCAAATTGTAAAGACCATCGACACTGTGAAGAAACTGCAACAACTAATGGGCAAAATAACTAGCATCATAATGACAGGATCAAATTCACACATAACAATATTAACCTTGAATATAAATGGGCTAAATGTTCCAATTAAAACACACAGACCGGCAAATTGGATAAAGAGTCAAGACCCATCAGTGTGCTGTATTCAGGAGACCCATCTCATGTGCAAAGACACACATAGGCTCAAAATAAAGGGATGGAGGAATATTTACCAAGCAAATGGAAAGCAAAAAAAAAAAAAAAGCAGGGGTTGCAATCCTAGTTCCTGATAAAACAAACTTTAAACCAACAAAGATCAAAAAAGACAAAGAAGGGTATTACATAATGGTCAAGGAATCAATGCAACAAGAAGAGCTAACTATCCTAAATATATATGCACCCAATACAGGAGCAACCAGATTCATAAAGCAAGTTCTTAGAGACCTACAAAGAGACTTAGACTCCCACACAATAATAGTGGGAGACTTTAACACCCCACTGTCAACATTAGATCAACGAGACAGAAAATTAACAAGGATATTCAGGACTTGAACTCAGCTCCGGACCAAGCAGACCTAATAGACATCTACAGAACTCTCCACCCCAAATCAACAGAATATACATTCTTCTCAGCACCACATCACACTTATTCTAAAATTGACCACATAATTGGAAGTAAAACACTCCTCAGCAAATGCAAAAGAATGGAAATCATGACAAACAGTCTCTCAGACCACAGTGCAATCAAATTAGAACTCAGGATTAAGAAACTCACTCAAAACCGCACAACTACATGGAAACTGAACAACTGCTCCTGAATGACTACTGGGTAAACAACGAAATTAAGGCAGAAATAAAGTTCTTTGAAACTAATGAGAACAAAGACACAACGTACCGGAATCTCTGGGACATAACTAAAGCAGTGTTTAGTGGGAAATTTATAGCACCAAAATCCCACATCAGAAAGCGGGAAAGATTTAAAATCAACAGCCTAACATCACAATTAAAAGAACTAGAGAAGCAAGAGCAAACAAATTCAAAAGCTAGCAGAAGACAAGAAGCAACTAAGATCAGAGCACAAGTGAAGGAGATAGAGACACGAAAAATCCTTCAAAAAAATCAATAAATCCAGGAGCTGGTTCTTTGAAAAGATGAACGAAATAGATTGACTGCTAGCCAGACTAATAAAGAAGAAAACTGAGAGGAATCAAATAGACACAATAAAAAATGATAAAGGGGATATCACCACTCATCCCACAGAAATACAAACTACCATCAGATAATACTGCAAACACCTCTACACAAATAAACTAGAAAATCTAAAAGAAATGCATAAATTCCTGGACACAGGAAGAAGTCAATCCCTGAATAGAACAATAACAAGTTCTGAAATTGAGGCAGCAATTAACAGTTTACCAACCAAAAAAGCACAGGATCAGACGGATTCACAGCCAAATTCTACCAGAGGTACAAAGAGGAGCTGGTACCATTCCTTCTGAAACTATTCCAAACAATAGAAAAAGAGGGACTCCTCCCTAACTCATTTTATGATGCCAATTTCATCCTGACACCAGAACCTGGCAGAGACACACACACAAAAAGAAAATTTCACGCCAATATCCCTGATAAACATTGTTGTGAAAATCCTCAATAAAATACTGGCAAACTGAATCCAGCAGCACATCAAAAAGCTTATTCACCATGATCAAGTTGGCTTCATCCCTGGGATACAAGGCTGGTTCAACATATGCAAATCAATAAACATTATACACCATGTAAACAGAACCAATGACAAAAACCACATTATTGTCTCAATAGATGCATGAAAAGCCTTCGATAAAATTCAATATACCTTCATGCTAAAAACTTTCAATCAACTAGTTATTGATGGAATGTATCTCAAAATAATAAGAGCTATCCCTGAAAAACCCATAGCCAATATCATACTGAATGGGCAAAAGCTGGAAATATTCCCTTTGAAAACTGGCACAAGACAAGGATGCCCTCTCTCACCACTCCTATTAAACATAGCATTGGAAGTTCTGGCCAGGGCAATCAGGCAAGAGAAAGAAATAAAGCATATACAAATAGGAAGAGAGGAAGTCAAATTGTATCTGTTTGCAGATGACATGATTGCATACTTAGAAAACCCCATTGTCTCAGCCCAAAAACTCCTTAAGCTGATAAGCAACTTCAGCAAAGTCTCAGGACACAAAATCAATGTGCAAAAATCACAAGCATTCCTATACACCCAAAATAGAGAGCCAAATCATGAGTGAACTCCCATTCACAATTGCTACAAAGAGAATAAAATACCTAGAAATACAACTTACAAGGGATGTGAAGGACCTCTTCGAGGAGAACTACAAACCACTGCTCAAGGAAATAAGAGAGGACACAACAAATGGAAAAACATTCCATGCTCATGGATAGGAATAATCAATATCATGAAAATGGCCATGCTGCCCAAAGTAATTTATAGATTCAATGCTATTCCCATCAAGCTACAATTGCCTTTCTTCACAGAATTGGAATATGTAACCAACCTGCACGTTGTGCACATGTACCCTAAAACTTAAAGTATAATAATAATTTAAAAAAACCCTACTTTAAATTTCATATGGAACCAATAAAGAGCCTGTATAGCCAAGACAATCCAAAGCAAAAACAAAAAACAAAAACAAACAAACAAACAAAAAACCAAAGCTGGAGACATCATGCTACCTGACTTCAAACTATACTACAAGGCCACAGTAACCAAAACAGCATGGTACTAGTACCAAAACACATATATAGACCAATGGAACACAACAGAGACCTCAGATATAACACCACACATCTACAACCATCTGATCTTTGACAAACCTGACAAAAACAAGAAATGGGGAAAGATTCCCTATTTAATAAATGGTGCTGGGAAAACTGGCTAGCCATATGCAGAAAACGGAATCTGGACCCCTTCCTTACACCTTATACAAAAATTAACTCAAGATGGATTAAAAACTTAAACATAAGACCTAAAACCATAAAAACCCTAGAAAAAAACCTAGGCAATACCATTCAGGACATAGGCATGGGCAAAGACTTCATGACTAAAACAACAAAAGCAATGGCAACAAAAGCCAAAATTGACAAATGGGATCTAATTAAACTAAAGAGCTTCTGCATGGCAAAAGAAACTGTCATCAGAGTGATCAGGCAACCTACAGAATGGAGAAAATTTTTGCAATCTATCCATCTGACAAGGGGCTAATATCCAGAATCTACAAGGAACTTAAATAAATTTACAAGAAAAAACCAAACAACCCCATCAAAAAGTGGGTGAAGGATATGAGCGTCTCAAAAGAAGACATTTATGTGGCCAACAATCATATGAATAAAAGCTAATCATCACTGATCATTAGAGAAATGCAAATCAAAACCGCAATGAGATACCATCTCACATCAGTTAAAATGGCAATCATTAAAAAGTCAGGAAACAACAGATGCTGGAGAGGATGTGGAGAAATAGGAACACTTTTACACTGTTAGTAGGAATGTCAATTAGTTCAATCATTGTGGAAGACAGTGTGAAAATTCCTCAAGGATCTAGAATCAGAAATACCATTTGACCCAGCAATCCCATTACTGGGTATATACCCAAAGGATTATAAATCATTCTACCATAAAGGCACATGCACACATATGTTTACTGCAGCACTGTTTACAAGAGCAAAGACTTGGAATCAACCCAAAGGGCCATCAATGATAGAGTGGACAAAGAAAATGTGGCACAGATACACCATGGAATATTATGCAGCCATAAAAGAGAATGAGTTCATGTCCTTTGCAGAGACATGGATAAAGATGGAACCCATCATTCTCAGAAAACTAACACAGGAACAGAAAAGCAAACACCACATGTTCTCACTCATAAGTGGGAGCTGAACAATGAGAACACATGGAACACTGGAGCCAGTTGCGGAGTGGGGGGAAATGAGAGGGACAGCATTACCTAATGCATGTGGAGCCCAAAACCTAGATGACGGGTTGATGGGTGCAGCAAACCACCATGGCACATGTATACCTATGTAACAAACCTGCACGTTCTGCACATGCATCCAAGAACTGAAAGTATAATAAAAAAGAAAATGTGATATATATATATATATATATATATATATATATATATATACACACACACACACACACACACACCATGGAATACTACTCAGCCATAAAAAGGCACTAAATAATGGCATTTGCAGCAACCTGGAAGGAATTGGAGACTATTATTCTAAGTGAAGTAACTCAGGAATGGAAAGCCAAACATGGTATGTTCTCACTTATAATTGGGAGCTAAGCTATGAGGACGCAAAGGCATAAGAATGATACAATGGACTTTGAAGACTCAGAGAAAGGGGTGGGGGAGTGAGGATAAAAGACTACACATTGGGTACAGTGTACACTGCTTGGGTGATGGGTGCACCAATATCTCTGAAATCACTACTATATATCTTATTCATGTAACCAAACTTCACCTGTTCCCCAAAAACCCATTGAAAAATAAATAATTCTTTTTAAAAAGAAACAAAATCATTGTGTTGTATACATTGAATATATACAATCTTTATTTGCCAACTAAATACTCTAAAATAAAAAAGGAAAAAAGAAAATGAGCAAAGGACATGGACAGACATTGCACTGAAGAGGACATGCAGATGACAAATAAGCACACAAAATGTTCAATTTTATTAGCCTTTTGGGAAATGCAAATTTAAACAATAAAATGTCACTACACAGCTTTCAAAATAGTTAAGATAATAATAGTGACAACACAAAATGCTGGTAAGAATGCACAGAAATATTGCTGGTTTTAATGTAAAATAGTATGACCACACTGGAAAGCACTTTGGCAATTTCTTCCAAATGTAAACATGCAGCTGCTACGCGACCAAACAACTAGACCCTTTGGCATTTATCTCAGAGAAATGAAAACTTATGTCCATAAAGAAACCTGTAAAAGAGGATTTATACAGCCTTGTTTGTAATAACCCAAAACTAGTGACAACCAAAATGTCCTTCAACAGCTGAATAATTAAACAAACTGTGGCATATCAGTATCATGGAGTAGTACTCAGCAATAAAAAGGATCGAACTGTTGATACACACAACAACTTGGATGAAGTTCCAGGGAATTGTGCTGAGTGGGGAAAAAAAAGACAATCCCAAAAGGTGATATACTGTTTTATTCCATTTACATAACATTCTTGACATGATAAAATTATCAAAGCAGAAAAGAGATTAATGGTTGAGGGATTGGATGAGACACAAGTGGATGTGGCTTTAAAAGGGCAACACGGATCTGTGTAGTGATGAAAATCTTCTGTATCTGACTGCATCAATGTCAATAATGTCCTGGTTTTCTTATCATACTATAGTTTTACAAGATGTTATCATTAAGGGAAACTTGGTAAAGGGCACACAGCATCTCTCTGTATTATTTCTTAAAACTGCATGTGAATCTTCAACTATCTCAACATAACAACGCCTTAATTTTTAAAAATTTTAGTCATAAGAAACCAAGACACACATACACACAGATAATATATTTAATGTTATAGAAATAAATTAATAATATATTGTTAAATAAAAATAGTTTGCAAAACAATGTATTAAAAGTAATGGCAAAAAGCGCAATTAATTTTGCACCAACTTAATATATGAAATAACCTCTTTTTGATGAATGTATTTATCTATATATGTGAAGAAATAAAGCATAAAAGGCTATACACATAAATGTTAAAGTGGGTGGTATCATGGATGATTTTTATTGATTTTATTTTCACTTAGTGATATTTTGTAATTTATGTAACTAAAATAAAATAAAGTCACTTTTTAAAAAAAGAATGAGATCATGTCCTTTATAGGAACATGAACGGAGCTAGAAGCCATTATCCCTAGCAAATTAATGCAGCAACAGAAAACCAAATACCACACATTCTCACTTACAAGTGGCAGCTAAAAGATGAGAATACATGGACTCATAAAAGGAAACAACAGACACTAGGGCCTATCAGAGGGTGGAGGGTGGGAGGAAGGAACAGATCAGAAAAAAAAATAGCTAATGGGTACTAGGCTTAATACCTGGGTGATGAAATAATTTGTACAACAAACACCCATGTCACAAGTTTACCTATATAACAAATCTGCACATGTACCCCTGTACTTAAAAGTGAAAACAAAAACAAAACAAAAGATCGTTTATCATGACCAAGTGCAATTTATTCCAGTGATGCAAGAATGGTTCAACATACAAAAATCAATTAATGAGATACATCATATCAACAGAATGAAGAACAAAAACCTTATGATCATTTTAATTGTTGCTGAAAAAGCATTTGATAATATTAAACATCCCTTTATGACAAAAAACCCTCAAAAACATGGGTATAGAGGGAACATACCTCAACAGAATAAAAGCCATATATGACAAACCCATAGCTAGTATTATACTGAATGGACAAAAACTGAAATCCTGTCCTCTAAGATTGGGAACATAACACTTTCACCACAGTTATTCAACATAGTACTCGAAGTCCTAGCCAGAGCAATCAGACAAGATAAAGAAATAAAAAGGCTTCCAAATTGGAAAGGAGGAAGTCAAATTACCTTGTTTGCAGATGATATGATCTTATATTTGGAAAAACCTAAACACTCCAATGAAAACTCTTAAAGTTGATAAATTCAGTAGAGTTGCAGGTTACAAAATCAACGTACAAAAATCAGTGACATTTCTATATGCCAACAGTGAACAATGTGAAAAAAAATCAAGAAAGTAATTCCATTTGCAATAGCTACAAATGAAATAAAGTACATAGTAATTAACAAAAATACTAAAAGATTTCTACATGAAAACTATAAAACATTGATACAAGAAATTGAAAAAGACATACAAAAATGGAAAGATATTCTATATTTATGAATTGGAAGAATAAATATAGTTAAAATGTCCATAGTACCCAAAGCAATCTATAGATTTAATGCAATCCCTATCAAAATGACAAAGACATATATTCACAGAAATTTTTAAAAATCCTAATATTTATATGGAACCAGGAAAGACCCAGAATAGCCAAAGCTATCTCCTAAGCAATACCTGACTTCAAATTATACTACAGAGCTATAGTAACCAAAATGGCATGGTCCTGGCATAAAAAAAGACACATAGATCAGTGGAAAAGAATAGAGAACCTGGAGATAAGTCTATACATTTACAATGAACTCATTTTCAGGAAAGGTGCCAAGATCATACACTGGGGAAAGGTGCTGGGAAAACTGGATATCCATATGCAAAAGAATGAAACTAGACCCCTATCTCTCACCATATACAAAAAATCAAATACAAATGGATTAAAGGCTTAAATCTAAGACCTGAAACTATGAAACTACTAAAAGAAAACATTAGGGAAACTCTCCAAGACATTGGAGTGGGCAGAGATTTCTTGAATAATATGCCATAAATACAGGCAAGCAAAGCAAAAATGGACGAATGGGATCACATCAAGTTAACAAGCTTCTGCACAGCAAAGGAATCAACAATGTGCAAAGACGACCCACAGAATGGGAGAAAGTATTTGCAAACCACCTATCTGACAAGGGATTAATAACCAGAATATATAAGGAGCTCAAATAACTCTATAGGAAAAAATCTAATAATGTGTTTGACAAATGGGCAAAAGATGTGAATAGACATTCCTCAAAAGAAGATATACAAATGGTGAAGAGCCATATGAAAAGGTGCTCAATGTCATTGATCATCAGAGAAATTCAAATCAAAACTACAATGAGATATCATCTCAGCTCAGTTATTAGGTTGGTGCAAAAGTAAATGCGGTTTTGCCATTACTTTCAATTGCAAAAACCGCAATTACTTTTGCACCAACCTAATAAAATGGCTTTTATCCAAAAGACAGGAAATAACAAACGCTGGCGAGGATATAGAGAAAAGGGAATCCTCAAACACTGTTGATGGGAATGTAAATTAGTACAACCACTATGGAGAACAGTTTGGAGGTTCCTCAAAAAAATGAAAATAGAGCTACCTTATGGTCCAGCAATCCCACTGCTAGGTATCTACCGCAAAGAAAGGAAATCAGCATATCACAGAGATCTCTGCACTCCCACGTTCATTGCAGTACTATTCACAATAGCCAAGATTTGGAAGCAACCTAAATATCCCATCAACAGATGAATGGATACAGAAAATGTGGGCATATACACAACAGAGTACTATTCAACCATAAAAAAGAATGAGATTCAGCTCTCCCTCTCCCTCTCCCTCTCCCGTCTACCTCTCCCCACGGTCTCCCTCTCCCCACGGTCTCCCTCTGATGCCGAGCCGAAGCTGGACTGTACTGCTGCCATCTCGACTCACTGCAACCTCCCTGCCTGATTATCCTGCCTCAGCCTGCTGAGTGCCTGCGATTGCAGGTGTGCGCCGCCACACCTGACTGGTTTTTGTATTTTTTTGGTGGAGATGGGGTTTCGCTGTGTTGGCCGGGCCGGTCTCCAGCTCCTAACCGCGAGTGATCCGCCAGCCTCGGCCTCCCGAAGTGCCGAGATTGCAGCCTCTGCCCGGCCACCACCCCGTCTGGGAAGTGAGGAGCGCCTCTGCCTGGCCGCCCATCATCTGGGACGTGAGGAGGCCCTCTGCCTGGCTGCCCAGTCTGGAAAGTGAGGAGCGTCTCTGCCCGGCCGCCATCCCATCTAGGAAGTGAGGAGCGCCTCTTCCCGGCCACCATCACATCTAGGAAGTGAGGAGCGTCTCTGCCCGGCCGCCCATCGTCTGAGATGTGGGGAGCACCTCTGCCCCACCGCCCCGTCTGGGATGTGAGGAGCGTCTCTGCCCGGCCGCCCATCGTCTGAGATGTGGGGACCGCCTCTGCCCCACCGCCCCGTCTGGGATGTGAGGAGCGTCTCTGCCCGGCCGCCCATCGTCTGAGATGTGGGGACCGCCTCTGCCCCACCGCCCCATCTGGGATGTGAGGAGCGTCTCTGCCCGGCCGCCCATCGTCTGAGATGTGGGGAGCGCCTCTGCCCCACCGCCCCGTCTGGGATGTGAGGAGCGTCTCTGCCCGGCCGCCCATCGTCTGAGATGTGGGGACCGCCTCTGCCCCACCGCCCCGTCTGGGATGTGAGGAGCGTCTCTGCCCGGCCGCCCCATCTGAGAAGTGAGGAGACCCTCTGCCTGGCAACTGCCCCGTCTGGGAAGTGAGGAGCATCTCCGCCCGGCAGCCACCCCATCTGGGAAGTGAGGAGCGTCTCCGCCCGGCAGCCGCCCCGTCGGGGAGGGAGGTGGGGGGTCAGCCCCCTGCCGGGTCAGCCACCCCATCCGGGAGGGAGGTGGGGGGGTCAGCCCCCCGCCCGGCCAGCCGCCCCGTCCGGGAGGGAGGTGGGGGGGTCAGCCCCCCGCCCGGCCAGCCGCCCCGTCCGGGAGGTGAGGGGCGCCTCTGCCCGGCCGCCCCTACTGGGAAGTGAGGAGCCCCTCTGCCCAGCCAGCCGCCCCATCCGGGAGGGAGGTGGGGGGGTCAGCCCCCCGCCCGGCCAGCCGCCCCGTCCGGGAGGTGAGGGGCGCCTCTGCCCAGCCGCCCCTACTGGGAAGTGAGGAGCCCCTCTGCTAGGCCACCACCCCGTCTGGGAGGTGTACCCAACAGCTCATTGAGAACAGGCCATGATGACAATGGCGGTTTTGTGGAATAGAAAGGGGGGAAAGGTGGGGAAAAGATTGAGAAATCAGATGGTTGCCGTCTGTGTAGAAAGAAGTATACATGGCAGACTTTTCATTTTGTTCTGTACTAAGAAAAATTCTTCTGCCTTGGGATCCTGTTGATCTGTGACCTTACCGCCAACCCTGTGCTCTCTGAAACATGTGCTGTGTCCACTCAGGGTTAAATGGATTAAGGGCGGTGCAAGATGTGCTTTGTTGAACAGATGCTTGAAGGCAGCATGCTCCTTAAGAGTCATCACCACTCCCTAATCTCAAGTACCCAGGGACACAAACACTGTGGAAGGCCGCAGGGTCCTCTGCCTAGGAAAACCAGAGACCTTTGTTCACTTGTTTATCTGCTGACCTTCCCTCCACTATTGTCCTATGACCCTGCCAAATCCCCCTCTGCGAGAAACACCCAAGAATGATGAATAAAAAATAAAAAATAAAAAATAAAAAATAAAAAAAAAAAGAATGAGATTCAGTCATTTGCAACAACATGGATGGAACTGGACGTCATATATTACATAAAATAAGCCAGGCACAGAAAGACAAACTTCACGTGTTCTCACTTATTTGTGAGAGCTAAGAACAAAAACATTTGAACTCATAGAGAGAGTAAAGGATGGCTACTAGAGGCTGGGAAGGGTAGTGAGGCTGTGTGTGTGGGGAGGTGAAGAGTGTTAATGGGTACAAAAAATAGCTAGGAAGGATGAATAACACCTAGTATTTGCTAGCACAATAAGGTGACTGCAGTGAAAAATAATTTAATTGTACTTTTAAAAATAACTAAAACAGTATAATTGAATTGTTTGTAACCCAAAAGATAAATGCTTGAGGGGATGAATATCCCATTTACCTGATGTGATTATTACATGTTGCATGCCTGTATCAAAATATTCCATGCAACCCATAAATATATATACCTACTATGTACTCACAAAAATTAAAAATTAAAGTTAAAGAACAATTAAAATGGGGAAGAGATTTGAATACTTTACAAAGGAAGATATACAGATGATAAATAAGGACATGAAAAGATGCCCAATATCATTAGACATGTGGGAAAGGCAAATTAAAACCACAATGAGATACCATGATAAACACATTAGAATAACTGAAATGAAAAAGAATGACCATACCAAGTGTTGACAGGAAAGTGGAGCAAGTGGAACTCTCACATAATGAAGTGAAGTGTAAAATGGTACAACTGCTTTTTAAAGTATTTTGTCAAAGTTAAACATGTACCTATGAAAATAGAGAAGTTCAAAAAGAAGAACAAAAAACACCCCCAAATAAATGATATTATGCAGAGGTTGCAGACATTGCAATGACAAAGGTAAGCATATGACTATGGGAAGAAGCACCTGAGAGATGATGAGGACTAAGATCCCTGGAGGAGGGAAAGTCAGGGATCTGAGGGGCTAGAGTGTTGGAAGAATCATCTGTGTAGATATTAAAATCACCAAGAATTATGATAGGAAAGACTAGAAAGGGTAGCCTATAGAAGGAAATAAAAGGTACTTCATCTTACGGCTGCTCTGATCTATTATGCGTAGAATTATTAAGGTCCAGAAACACTGGACAAAATTTCAATTTTTTGACAAAATTTTCTTTCCCTGATAGTGGATGTGACAAAGAAAATGATATTGTTGATCTTTGTGATGGCAGGGTGTGAAGAGGAATGGGAAGAGGCAACCAACCTTACCAGCTGCATTTGTTTTATAATAGAAGTCAGACTAAGGATCCAATCAAAACTAGGTTTAGTGAGTGGAAACATGATTAAGGGTGGGAGGCAGGAAGAAGAATGGAGTCTGATAATAGATACAGCAGGAAGGGTGGATCGCCTTTGGCAAAAGGAAAATCAAAACACTGAGGTGTGGGGGAAATGCAGTAAAGTTTTACAGGAAAACTGAAGGGTTTTTTTTTCTGTTATGTTATGCTGATTTAAAGTGCCATCACATACAGTTTTAGGATATAAATTCGCTAGCCTGATTGATGAATTACTGATCTCTTAATTATCTTCAGCTGGCAAAGGCAGGATGCAGCCATTCACCAAAACAATTTTTTTCTTTGTGTTTGTGATCTAAGTTTTTAAACATGAAAAATAATAATGGCAACAATAGTTAACATTTATAAAGTGTTTACTACATTGCCAACTACTGTGCTTTATATACTTGTTTTATTTAATCCTTACAAATAGGATGATGCTATGAGGTAGGCTCTGTTATTACACTTGTTTTTCAGGTGAGGAAACTGAGGCTCAGAGAGGCTGACTTGCTCAAGTACAGTCGGCTAATCAAGAGTTGATGACATACATCCTCTTCTCACTCAGTAAATTCAGGACCAGGACTATATCCTCCAGACACCATACTCTTAAACACTGCCTTCTCTCATTTAATAGTTTTGTTGAATTTTTATATTAATCAGTCTTTATGAGTATTTATAATAGCTATAAGATACTTTGAAATGGTCTGAACACTCAGAGTAGAGTATCATCTCTTCCTTCTTTCCCCCACACATTAAAAAAAGTTTTTGACAAAAGTATTACATTCAGAATTTTGGCCCAAATGTTAGATTCCATAATTTTATGTACAAATATACTAAAACTTAATTTTAGAGTCTTTGGTACAGAATGCAAACATTCCATTTAACAACAAACAACAAATCATTAAGATTATTTCATCCCTGCACTTAGAGAAAATAAAATGTGTGTTATGAAATCTTTGTTCTTAGTTATTGGATAGAAACCTTGCTCAAATCATTCAGAGCTAAAAGACAATGTTTTTATTGACTACACAGAACACATAGATATCGTGGTATAAATTCTTAATTGTGACAGGAGAATGCTTAATCTCTTGTAGTAATGCCTTTTAAAAATTACTCATTAGCACTTTTAGTCTTTCTCAACCCCTATTTCCCCTCCCAGTATCTTCCACGAAACTTCTAGAGATCTGTGGAACACAGCTTAAAATAAAACAAAAACCTGGACCAGATGATATTTGAGGTTCTTCCAGAAAATCTGTAATTTGTATCAATGTCATTACATAAGCTTACATCTAAAGCACTCCACCTGATAAAATTCTGGACTAGTTTACTAAAAAGTTCACACAACTGAAAACAATTGAATAATATTAGACATAGCTATTTTAAAGGAATAGAATTCTAACTCTGCCACTAACTAGCTATGTGACCTTGGACAAAGTTACTTAGCTGCTCTTTGCTTTAATTTCTGTATTCATAAAAGAGGGTTAATAATAAACCACTTAGCACAGTGCCTACCATATAGTAAGTACTCAATAAATTATTGGTTCCTTTGAAAGTTATTATTTAATTCAACATTTTCTCATCCATGTGTGACTTGCTAAAGTTTCCTGTCCAGATTACCACCCAAATATGAAAAGTCTATGAAGATAAACACATAGGTGAAAGCCAACAATTGATTTCAGGAGTCTAATTGAGTTGAATGAACAGTTCAGACAAAGGGAACACTTTAGTTACCCAGTGAAGAGACATTACTTCTGATTTGGAATTGGTAAATGTAAAAAGCCAGTTAGGAAATTACAGCTCATTTATATCCTATCTGAGCAGTTATATGTTTTGCTACAACCCAGAGATAGAAGAAGTCGCTCTTATGCCCGATAGTTTAGCAGACACTTAATTGCATTACCTAGCACTGCAGGAATTCAAGGGTCTTTCTCTTACAATTTTGAAAAGACAGGTTGATGATGTCCTTGGTGTATATATGTGACAAGCTGTTAAATAATCTAACTGGCTGTAAAAGCATTACTTTTGCCAATAGGTATTTAACTTAACATTTGGTAAGTATATCTTATTTTATGTCTTTGTAAGCCATCAGGGAGCTGTATAGTTTTAGAGGCAACTTACTTAAACTTTAATGCCTTAGTTTACCTATCTAGAAATGATGAGAACAACATTATAATATTGTAATAACTAAAAGTTGTAATGAAGTAGTAATAACTACTACTATCACTACTACTACTGATGATGCTAGTACTATACAAGCACCATTAATAACAACCTATCTCCTAAGTTGTTAGGACTAAATTAGGTAACATATGTAAAGTATTTAGAAAAGAGCCAGGCACAATATGAGTTTGTTATTGTTCTTATTATCCTGAATACTATCCAATAGTCAGTGAAAATAAAGGGAAAAGCTACACAGTTAATGTAAGCGAGGATTTAGTAAGCTGTTTAATTTCTACTGGGAATAACCCATATAAATTTTTCTTTCTTGATGAGCTAATTTGGAAACACATGTTCCTTTCTCTTGATTTAGGGGTTTTCCAAAGTGCTTTTCTGAAAAGTTGACATGTTAAAAAAAAAAAAAAAAACAACTCCATGGCAGACCAAAAAGAAGAAGCAGAGCATTCTAAAATGTCCCCCTCCTCACATAACAAGCACACAGACTCCTGTTTTTTTTCTCCCAGTGTCCATGTGACCCTGCTGTGATGTTTGTCCATTGTAGAAGTTTAGAAAGTTCTGTCTAGGCTATGTGTGGGAATGGAGTTCTCAGGTCATTCTCGGCCCTCTCCTCCACCCAGTCAGGCCTTCCAAAACCTATCTCATAAAACACAGATTTTGAGACTTGGAAAGCCCTTAAGGATCATCTTGTCATGCTCCTTCATTGTATAGATGGAGAAAAAAAAGTCTGGAGAGAGGGAGGGATTTTTCTAAGGTTATATAGGAAGCCACTGAGAATATAATTTAGTCGCTCACTACAAACCAGTCTAGTGCTTTTCCACCATATCACCTTGCCTTTTTCAGAAGAGATCTGTTTTCCTGTTGTCATCTAAGAACAGTCACACACCCGGGCATTCTTCTAGAACTCAGAGTAGGAAAATAATCACAACATTCTTTCCTATCTCTAGCCCAAATGTGGAGAATTTTTAAAGACATTGGACTTCAGTGTCAAAAACTAATATATTCTACATGCAGTTATTATAGCTGGAAAACTTACCTTTACAAAAAGCTCAATCTCAGGGTCCACTTGAGTGCCGGGCCGCAGGCCTGACATCTTTGTCTTTACTGCCAGTTGTCAGCCTCCTGCCTCCTGTAGAGTCCACAATACTTGTAGACTCTTTTCTCAATTTTATCCAAAGACTCAAGTAATGTTGGTGCTTTAAGAAGACCGTCTAGCTTGTAGTGGACTGAGTCAGACCTGGAGCCAGTCTATTCTCTCAAGAGGTGTGACGCAGAAAATTCTAGATGCTTAAGTGCAGCTCTTGAAATCGTTTTCCTTCTTCCTCGTGATCTAACATTTAAATCAAGGAGGAGCCAAAGGGGTGTGTATAAACTGCCTGGCTAGAAGGGTGGGGGTGTTTCCAGAGAGGCTTCAATGCCATGAGTCAGCACAGGAGAAACACATGCACAGAAACACACACATGCAGTGCTAGCTTCTATATATCAAGCAGACCAGATGTTTTCTAGAGCCTCCCTTTGAGACCTGGGCTCCATGCCCAGAAAAGGGCCTCTTATTGGTGTTCCTGTAACTTGAAAGCACTTCCAGGAAAAGGGCCAGAAATGACTTGGATTTTTATTATTGAAAAGGATGTTTATCCAATGATACTGTCTAAAAGAGGGTTAAAAAATTGTACTTTATTAAATGTTTCCACCCCCAATCCTACTGCTCACACAGCCAGATTTCTGTTCTGGGTTGCAAATTTCACTTCTCTCTACAACCAGGGAATGTTCACTGGGGTGGTTGAGTCTGGGGGCTTGTTTAGTGTGCCCCACCTAGTTCTTTATTTCTTGGAAGCTTGGACTGGAACAGATCACTTCCTTGTTTTGGCGTCTGTATCAGGAACCATGATTAGTTCTGTATTTCTGCTTGTCAACCCTGGGAACAGCAGTAAAACCAGTCAAACTGAATGTCTCTGTGAGATCACTCTGTGTCTGCAATGTTTCTGACAGCTGTATCTGATGCCTCCAGAGGCTGGGAGGGGGACCCCGGGATTAACAAACCTCTTTGGTGGGAAGAGTCTCTTCCTGCTTGGAGCCAAACTGAACATAGATCCATCAGTTGGGCACCACTGTGATCCCCTTTCTATAACACCAAGCATTCCCCATGCTCATATGGGCTGTACATGCACCTGCCATTGCCCTGTGTAAAGATTTACAGGATAAGAGGCTCTTGAAAAAACCCAGCCTGCTCCATACCTGTAGGTTCTAGGGAAGGAGTGGCTGATATGTAGGTGAGTGTTCTTCTGGATGAGGGAAAGACCTCATGATTCCCCAAATGGTTTGAAAAGTGAGAAGAAAATTGTGCTGGACATCTGCTGAGCCAACCTTAATGGTGAGTTTTGTACTGGCTATTTGGCAGGACCTGGTGTCTGCCTTGTTTACCTATATTTTCATTCTATTCATCATACTCTGTTCATTCACTCCAAAGGCAATCAATGAATGTCAACTCTGTGCCAGGGTGCTGATCCATTCACTGAGATTGGCAGCACAGGACAGCCAGTTCGGGAGGACAACAGGAATTCAACTTTAAGCATACTCAGTCTGAGGCCTCCTCACCTTTCCCCACTCCCTATATCTAACTGCTACAAAATCTTGTCACTTCTACATCCTGAATATTTTAAAAAATCCATCCACTTCTCTTTGTCCCATGACTACTCCAAATTTCAAGCCAGCAATATTCTTTTTTAATTGATTTAAAAATTTTTATTTTAAAAGACCAAATGGTTGCATGACCCTCGACTCTCATGGGAAAACCACAACCCACCACCACCACAGCAACAACAACAAACAGCCTAATGACCTCTGTATGATCCCTAAATAAATTGTCAAAGTAAGGAGATGAAAGTTCTTTTTTTTTCTTGATGCTCACAGTGTTTAAATATTGTATTTAGGATAATTTACATGCCATAAAATTTGCATATTTAAAGTGATTTTATAAATTTATTGGGTGGTGCAACCATCACTACAATCTAATTTTAAAACATTTGCATCACGTCAGTGACATCTTCCTTGCCCATCTGCAGTCAGTCTTCATTACTACTCCCAGCATCAGACAACCACTAATCTACTTTCTGTACCTATGGATTTGCCTATTCTAAATATTTCATATAAATGTTGTGTTAATCCATTTTTGCTTTGCTATAAAGAAATACTTGAGGCTGAGTAATTTATAAAGAAAAGAGGTTTAATTGGTTCATGATTCTGCAGGCTGTACAGAAAGCATGGTGCCAGCATCTGCTTCTGGTGAGAGCCTCAGGAAGGTAGAGTAGGAGCATGCATCTCACATGATGAAAGTGGGAGGAAGAGAGAAAGTGGTGGGGGGACATGCCACACTCTTTTAAACGACCAACTCTTGCAATGAATTCAGAGGGAGAACTCACTCATTACTATGAGAGTGGTACCAAGCCACCCATGAAGGACCTGCCCCCATGATGAAAACACCTCCCACCAGGCCCTACCAAAACTTGTTTGCTCTTTGCTTTGTTTGCTTATAATAGTCATTCCAGTGGCTGTGAAGCGGTATCTTACGGTGATATTTTTTTATTTTAAAAATGGATTTAGAGGGTACAAGTGCAGATTTCTTACATACATATATCACGTCGTGGTGGAGTCTGGGCTTTTAGTGTACCCATCACCTGAAGAGGGAACATTGTACCCAAGAGGTAATTTTTCAACCCTTGTCAACTTCCCACCCTTTTGTAGTCTCCAATATCTATTATTCTACTCTATATGTCCATGTGTACCCATTGTTAAGCTCTCACTTACAAGTGAGAATATGTGATATTTGACTTTCTGTTTCTGAATTATTTTACTTAAGATAACGTACTCCAGTTCCACTCATGTTACTGCAAAACACACGACTTCATTATTTTTTTATGGCTGCATAGTATTCCACGTATATGTAAAATGCAGATGGGTAGATACCCAGTAGTGAGATTGCTGGATCAAATGGTATTTCATTTTTTACCATGTTTAGTTCTTTGAGAAATCTATTTTTAGTTCTTTGAGAAATCTCCATACTGTTTTCCATAAATGTGATAATTTACATTCCCACTAACAGTGCATAAGCATTACTTTTTTCTCCACATCCTCACCAACATCTGTTGTTTTTTGATTTTTAAATAATAGCTATTCTGACTGGTGTAAGATAGTATTGTTTGGTTTTAATTTGCATTTCTCTGATAATTAGTGATATTGAGCATCTTTCATATGTTTGTTGGCCACTTGTATGTCTTTCAAAAAACACCCATTCATGCCCTTTGCCTACTTTTTAATGGCGTTACTTGTTTTTTGTTTTTGTTTTTGTCATTGTTGTTGTTGTTGAGTTGTTGGAGTTTTTGTAGATTCTGGATATTAGCCTTTGTTAGATACATAATTTGCAAATATTTTTTCTCATTAGGTAGGTTTACTCTGTTGATTGTTTCTTTTGCTGTGTGGAAGGTTTTTAGCTTAACTGAGTCCCGTCTGTTTATTTCTGTTTGTGTTGCACTTGCTTTTGAGGACCTGGTCAAAAATTCTTTGCCTAAGCCAGGCCAATGTCCAGAAGAATTTTTCCTACATTTTCTCACAGGATTTTTACAGTTTCATGTCTAAAGTATAAATCTTTAGTCCATCTCGAGTTAATTCATGTATATGGTGAGAGACAGGGGTCCAGTTTCATTCTTCCGCATATGGCTAGCCAGTTTTCCTAGCACCGTATATTGAAGAGGGTGTTCTTTCCCTATTGTTTAATTTTGTCAATATTGCAGAAGATCAGTTGTTAATAGGTACTTTATTTCTGGGTTCACTATTCTGTTCCGTTGGTCTATATGTCTATTTTTATACCAATATCATGACGTTTTGGTTACTATAGCCTTGTAGTATAATTCAAAGTCAGAATGTAATACTTCAAGCTTTGTTCTTTTTGCTTAGGATTGGTTTGGCTATTCAGACTCTTCTTTCGGTTTCATATGAATTTTAAGTTTTTTTAATTATGTGAAAAATTGTGTTAGTAATTTGATAGAGACTGCATTGAATCTGTAAATTGCTTTGAGCAGTGCGGTCATTTTTAATAATATTGGTTCTTTTGATCCATGAGCATGGGATGTGTTTTCATTTATTTGTGTCATACACAATTTTTTCATCAGTGTTTTGTAGTTCCTCTTGTAGAGATCTTTCACCTCCTTGATTAAATGTATTCCTAGGTGTTTTATTTTTTGTGGCTATTGTAAATGGGTTCTTCATTTGGTTCTTAGCTTGAATGATATTGGTGTAGAGAAATGCTACTGTGTTTTGTACATTGATTTTGTATCCTGAAACTTTACTGAAGTTCTTTATCAAGTCTAGGAGTCTTCTGGAAGAGTCTTTTGGAGTTTTATTGTACATTATTTGGGGTTTTCAACATAATGGGGTATATTTTTCTCCTTTATAATATGTATGCCTTTCATTTCTCTCTCTCTCCCTCTCTCCCTCTCTCTCTCTCTCTGTGTGTGCACGTGTGCGTGTGCGTGTGCATGTGTTATCGCACTAGCTGGGACTTCCAGGACTAACAGTGAATAGTAGTGGTGAGAAAGGACATCCTTGACTTATTTCTGATGTTAGGGGAAAATTACTCAGTGGTTCACTGTAGGTTTTCCATGGATAGCCTTTATTAGAATAAGGAAATTTCCTTCTATTCCTAACTTGTTGGGAATTTTATCATTAATTAATATTGAATTTTGTTGAATGCCTTTTCTGCATTTATTTATATGATCATTCGATGTTGCGTATTTAGTATGACAATATGATAAAATACATTGATTGATTTTTGAATGTTGAACCAACTTTGAATACCTGGGATAAACTCCACTTGATCTTGATGCATTATCTTTTTTATACATTGCTAGAGTTGATTGGCTAGTATCTTAGTAAGAATATTTGTACCTATGTTTATGTGAGATATTGCTGTTTTGTTTTTTGCTCGTAATATCTTTGTCTGAGTTTGGTATTAGGATGATGCTATCCTCATAATATGAGTGGGGTCATTTTCTCTCCTTAATTTTCTGAAAGAGACTGTAAAATTTGTATTACATCTTACTTAAATGTTTGATAGAATTCATGAGTGAAATTGTCTGGCCCGGAGTTCTCTTTCTTGAAAAGTTTTAAATTACAGATTCAGTTGCTTTAATGCATGCCAGGCTATTCAGATTATCTACTTTTCTTTGAATTAGTTTGTTTTTTTTTTACCATGTGGGTTTAAGAAATTGGTTCATATAAGTTATCAAATATATAGGCATAGATTGATTGTAGTATTCCCCCTCTTATTCTTTTAGTGAGAACATTCAAAATCATCTCTTCTAGCTATTTTGAACTATACAACATATTATCGTTGACTATTGTCACCCTATTGTGCAATAGAACACCAGAACTTAATCCTCCTATCTAACCATAACTGTAACTTTGTACCCAGTGACCAACCTCTTCCCATCTCTCCTTCCCTCCTCGCCTCCCCTGCCTCTGGTAACCACTGTTCTACTCTCTACCTCTATAACATCAACTTTTAAATTTATATTTATTTTATTTTTATTTATTATTTTTGTGGTTACATAGTAGGTGTACATATTTATGGGTTAGATGAGATGTTCTAATATAGGTATGCAGTACGTAATCACATCAGGGTAAAAATGGAGTATCCATCTCCTCAAGCATTTATCTTTGTATTACAAACAACCAAATTATACTCTTTTGGTTATTTTACTTTATTTTATGTTTTATGATTATTATACTTTAAGTTTTAGGGTACATGTGCACAATGTGCAGGTTTGTTACATATGTATACATGTGCCATGTTGGCGTGCTGCACCCATTAACTCGTCATTTAGCATTAGGTATATCCCCTAATGCTATCCCTCCCCCCTCCCCCCACCCCACAACAGTCCCCGCTGTGTGATGTTCCCCTTCCTGTGTCCATGTGTTTTCATTGTTCAATTCCCACCTATGAGTGAGAACATGCGGTGTTTGGTTTTTTATCCTTGCGATAGTTTGCTGAGAATGATGGTTTCCAGTTTCATCCATGTCCCTACAAAGGACATGAACTCATCCTTTTTTATGGCCGCGTAGTATTCCATGGTGTATATGTGCCACATTTTCTTAATCCAGTCTATCGTTGTTGGACATTTAGGTTGGTTCCAAGTCTTTGCTATTGTGAATAGTGCAGCTATAAACATACGTGTGCATGTGTCCTTATAGCAGCATGATTTATAATCCTTTGGGTATATACCCAGTAATGGGATGGCTGGGTCAAATGGTATTTCTAGTTCTGGATCCCTGAGGAATCGCCACACTGACTTCCACAATGGTTGAACTAGTTTACAGTCCCACCAACAGTGTAAAAGTGTTCCTATTTCTCCACATCCTCTCCAGCACCTGTTGTTTCCTGACTTTTTAATGATCGCCATTCTAACTGGTGTGAGATGGTATCTCATTGTGGTTTTGATTTGCATTTCTCTGATGGCCAGTGATGAAGAGCATTTTTTCATGTGTTTTTTGGCTGCATAAATGTCTTCTTTTGGGAAGTGTCTGTTCATATCTTTTGCCCACTTTTTGATGGGGTTGTTTGTTTTTTTCTTGTAAATTTGTTTGAGTTCATTGTAGATTCTGGATATTAGCCCTTTGTCAGACAAGTAGGTTGCAAAAATTTTCTCCCATTCTGTAGGTTGCCTGTTCACTCTGATGGTAGTTTCTTTTGCTGTGCAGAAGCTCTTTAGTTTAATTAGATCCCATTTGTCAATTTTGGCTTTTGTTGCCATTGCTTTTGGTGTTTTAGACATGAAGTCCTTGCTCATGCCTATGTCCTGAATGGTATTGCCTAGGTTTTCTTCCAGGATTTTTATGGTTTTAGGTCTAATATTTTAAGTCTTTAATCCATCTTGAATTAATTTTTGTATAAGCTGTAAGGAAGGGATCCAGTTTCAGCTTTCTCCATATGGCTAGCCAGTTTTCCCAGCACCATTTATTAAATAGGGAATCCTTTCCCCATTGCTTGTTTTTCTCAGGTTTGTCAAAGATCAGATAGTTGTAGATATGTGGCATTGTTTCTGAGGGCTCTGTTCTGTTCCATTGGTCTATATCTCTGTTTTGGTACCAGTACCATGCTGTTTTGGTTACTGTAGCCTTGTAGTATAGTTTGAAGTCAGGTAGCGTGATGCCTCCAGGTTTGTTCTTTTGGCTTAGGATTGACTTGGCGATGTGGGCTCTTTTTTGGTTCCATATGAACTTTAAAGTAGCTTTTTCCAATTCTGTGAAGAAAGTCATTGGTAGCTTGATGGGGATGGCATTGAATCTATAAATTACCTTGGGCAGTATGGCCATTTTCACGATATTGATTCTTCCTACCCATGAGCATGGAATGTTCTTCCATTTGTTTGTGTCCTCTTTTATTTCATTGAGCAGTGGTTTGTAGTTCTCCTTGAAGAGGTCCTTCATATCCCTTGTAAGTTGGATTCCTAGGTATTTTATCCTCTTTGAAGCAAATGTGAATGGGAGTTCACTCATGATTTGGCTCTTTTGGTTATTTTTAAAGTATGATTAAATTATTTTTTTACTACAGTCTCCCTGTTGTGGTAGCAAATACTAGGCCTTATTCATTCTTTCTAACTATTTTTTGTACCCACTAACCTTCCCCACTTCCTCCTCACCCTCCCACTAACCTTCCCAGCCTCCCTTCTACTCTCTATCTTCATTTCAATTATTTAATTTTTAGCTCACACAAATAAGTGAGCACATGCAAAGTTTGTCTTTCTGTGCCTGGCTTATTTCACCTAATGTAATGTCCTACAGGCTTATCCATGTTGTCACACATGACAGGATCTCATTATTGGTTATGGCTGAATAGTACTCCATTGTGAATATGCACCACATTTTCTTTATCCATTCATCTGTTGATGGACACTTATGTTGATTCCATATCTTGGCTATTGTGAATAGTGCTGCAATAAACATGGGTGTGTTAGTCAAGGTTCTCCAGAGAGACAGAACCAATAGGATATATGAGAGAGGATTTATGAGGTGTAGTTGGTTCAGATGATTATAGAGATGGAGAAGTCCCACAATAGGCCATCTGCAAGCTGCAGAACCGAAGAAGCTGGTAGCACGATTCACTCCAAGTCTGGAAGCCTCAGAACTAGGGAAGCTGAGAGTACAGACCCCAGTCTGAGGCCAAAGGCCTAAGAGCCCACTGGAGGCTGTGGATGCAAGTCCCAGAGTCCAAAAGTGGAAGAAACTGGAGTCTGATGTCCAAGGACAGGAGGAGGAAAGAAATCTGGCTGCAGAAGGGAGATAGGATGAGCAGAGAGAGAGAATTCCTCCTCTTCTGTCTATTTGTCCCAACCAGGCTCCCAGCTAACAGGACAGTGCACGCCCACATTGAAAGTGGATCTTACCTGTTGCAGTCCACTGTCTCACACACCAAGCTCCCCTGGAAACACTCTCACCGACACACCCAGGGAACAATGTTTCAACAGCCGTCTTGGCATCCCTCAATCCAGTCAAGCTGACTCGTAAATTGAACCATCACAATGAGAGTGCAGGTATCTCTCCAACATACTGATTTCATTTCCTTTTAATATACCCAGTAGTGAGTTCTTTGGATCATATGCTAGTTCTATTTTTAATTTTTTGAGGAACCTCAGTACTGTTGTCCATATTGCCTGTACTAGTTTACATTCCCATCAACAATGTATAAGATTTCCCCTTTCTACACATCTTCACCAGCATTTGTTGTTTCTTTAACATAAAGAGTGTAAAATCACTTTATTAGAAAGTTTAACTAATCAGTCACAAATGAACAGCATTTTTGAGCACTAAACAGAGGATTAAAATAATTTCCAAACACTAGAGAAAATTATTGAAAATTCTAATATTTTAGGCTTAAAGTATCATTACCCTCATGAAAGCAAAAATCCTATAGATGATATTTTCTAATATATATATATATATTCTAAGTACTATGAAATTATAATAGAAATCATCAATTAAAGTGTAACAAAGAAGTAATATCTAACCACGGGCAAATTTCTTTTAAGATCACTTTATTATATTTTATGTTATTAAATTAAATTTTGATTTTTTTAATTATTATGGGTAAATAATAGTTGTATATATTTATGGAGTGCATGTGATGTTTTGATACAGGCATACAATATGTAATGATCAAATCAGGATAATTGAGGTATCTATCATTTCAAGCCTTTATTATTTCTTTGTGTTAGGAACACTCCAGTTCTACTCTCTTAGTTATTTTTAAATATACAATAAGTTATTGTTAACTATAGTTGCCTTATTGTGCTGCCAAATACTAGATCTTATTCATTCTCTCTGTGTTTGTACATACTAACCATCCTTGCTTTCAGCCTATTTTTTGTCTTTTTAATGATAGCCATTGTAACTGGGGTGAGGTGATATTGTGGTTTTGATTTGCATTTCCCTAATGATTAGTGATGTGGAGCATTTAAAAATATACCCATTTGCCATTTGTCTGCCTTCTTTGGAGAAATGTCTATTCAGAACTTTTGTCCATTTTTAAGGGAATATGTCTTTTTTGGTTATTGAGTTTGAGTTCCTTATATACTCCGGGTATTAATCTCTTGTAGATGCATAGTTTGCAAACATTTTCTCACATTCTGTGAGTTATCTCTTCACTCCGTTGATTGATTGTTTCTTAGAAATTTTCAAATTACAATACATTGTTATTAACTATAGTCATCACGTGGAAAAATAGATCACTTGAACTTATTTCTCTGATCTAAAATTATGTATCCTCTGAGCAACATATCCCCAACCACCCAACCACTACTCCACAACCCACCAGCCTCTAGTACCCACCATTCTGCTCTCTATTTCTGTGACATCAACTTTTTTTTTACATTACACATGTGAGTGAGATCATGCAGTATTGATATTTCTGTGCCTGGCTTGTTTTCACTTAATGTTCTCCAGGTTCATCCATGTTGTCACAAATGACAGGACTTTCTTCTTTTTCAAGGATGAATAGTATTCCACTTTTTATACATACCACATTTTCTCTATATACACTCCCATGTATTCTGCCTAGATTGATTTTATATCTTGGCTATTGTGAATATTTCTGCAAAGAACATGGAAGATATCTCTCGGACATACTGATTTCATTTCCTTTGGGTATATACCCAGTGGTGAGATTGCTGGATGATGTAGTAGTTCTACTTTTAGCTTTTTTTAGAAACCTCCATATTGTTTTCCATAATGGCTGTACTAATTCACATTCCCACCAACAGTGTGCAAGGGTTCACTTATCTCCACATCCTCATCAACATTGTTATCTTTTGTCTTTTTAATAATAGCCATCCTAAGGAGTATGAGATGATATCCCGTGGTGGTTTTAATTTGAATTTATCTGATTACTAGTGATGTTGAGCACTTTTTCATATACCTCTTAGCCATTTGTATGTCTTCTTTTGAGAAATGTCTATCCAGATCCTTTGCCCATTTTTAAATCAGGTTATTTGTTTTCTTACTATTGAGTTGTTTGAGTTCCTCAAATATTTTAGATATTAACCCCTTATCAGATGTATAGTTTGCAAATACTTTCTCCCATTCTGCAGGTTGTCTCTTCATTCTTTTGTTTCCTTTGCTGTGCAGAAGCTTTTCAGTTTGATGCAATTTCATTTACCTAGTTTTTCTTCCGTTGCTTATACTTTTGGATCATATCCAAAAGGTAATTGTATAGACCAATATCATAGAGTTATACCATATGTTTTCTTCTAGTAGATTTACGGTGTCAGGTCTTACATGTAAGCGTTTAATCCATTTCTAGTTGATTTTTGTATATGTTATAAGAAAAGGGTCTAATTTCATTCTTCTGCATGTGGACATCCAGTTTCCCCAGCACCGTTTATTGAATGTATAAGAGTTCTTTTCTCTCCACATACTTGCCAACGTCTGTTATTTTTGGTCTTTGTAATAACAGCCATTCTACAATGGCCATATTCCCATACTGTGGGTTGTTTCTTCACTCTGTTGATTGTTTCCCTTGCCTCACAGAAACTCTTTAGTTTAATCCAGTCTCATTTGTCTATTTCTGGGTTTTGTTTCCTGTGCTTTTGGGGAATAAAATCTTTTCCCAGAGCATTATCCTGGAGAGTCATCCCGAGGTTTTCTTCTAGCATTTTTATAATTTCTATAGCTCCTCCAAGGTCACACACCTGAACTGAGATTGTAATGGTGATCTAACTGAAAGCCTATTTATCTACCTATCTGAAAGCCCACCAGCTTTCACTTACACCACAATACACAAATCCATCAAATGCATCGTCCGCTCAATTATGGAGCTCTCTTGGGAAATACTTGTCTGTCAACTAAGAAGAAGGATAACTTTGTTAAATCTTCCTAGCTTTTCTTGTCAGACAAATGCCTGCTTTATTTGCTTTCCCCTACTCCCACGTCTCTCTTGCTTCATATCAAAGCAGGAAAAAAAGGAAAAACTGCACAATAATATGATGGCATCACTTTGTGCCAAAGTCCAGAAATAGTCTTATTCTAATCCAAAGTATTGCACAACCATTTTGCTTATGTGTAATAGACTTTTCCTGCTATTTTCTCTGTTGGCTTTAGAAAACACCACCATCTAATATAAATAGTGAATACCAAATTCCATGTAAGCTTGGACAAATCACAAGGTCTTATCATTATTTTCCTTATCTATAAAGTAAGACAATAACAGCTGTACTACTTACCTCACGTGGTTATCATACAGAGGGTCAATCAGATAGTGTATATGGAAACATTTCTAAACTGCAAATCTCAGTTTGAAGTCAAAAGATTATAAGTGTGATCTGTAAAAATGTTGCTCTCATGAACAAGCGTACACAGGAATTACGATCATTTTTCTGTTCTCTGGTATAAACAATGAGTTAAAGAATTAAGGACACCTGATTTCAAAACCTCTCTGCTACGTATGAACTCTGTGGCAGGTCTCCAAGTTTCAGTTGCCTTAAATGTAAAAGGAGGTTAATAACACCTTTCCTTCTGGGATGATGAAATAAGTAAATTAAATAATATTTTCACAAATGCCTAACCCAGCACTAGAAGTTTCTGGAAATGACAATGGGTGTCAACAGCCTGGTGAAGACTGTGCTTCCTCACTCCATTCTCCCTCCAGGCATGGCTCCTTGAAGCCTGGGAGGATGGACTATTATATTCTTTTTCTTTCTTTCTTTCTTTCTTTCTTTCTTTCTTTCTTTCTTTCTTTTTTTTTTTTTTCTTTGAGACAGAGTCTCGCTCTGTCGCCCAGGCTGGAGTGCAGTGGCGCGATCTTGGCTCACTGCGGCGTCCGCCACCCAGGTTCAAGTGATTCTCCTGCCTCAGTCTCCCAAGTAGCTGGGACTACAGGCGCGTGCCACCGCGCCTGGCTAATTTTTTTGTTGTTTTGTTTTGTTTGTATTTTTAGTAGAGATGGGGTTTCGCCATGTTGGCCAGGCTGGTCTTGAACTCCTGACCTCAGGTGATCTGACCGCTTTGGCCTCCCAAAGTGCTGGGATTACAGGCGTGAGCCATCGCGCCCGGCCTATTTTTTTCATTTGATTCTTGCAGTAGCCCTGTGAGATCAGCTAAGCAGATGTTATTATGCTCATTTTATATGCAACAAAACTAAGAATGTTGGCTCTGATTGTGCCATGTACTATCTAACACTAAGGAATATTGCCTGAGATATCCAAAAATGGCACCATTGGATGTTAATTTACCTTTGGAAAGAATATCTTTGGCAGTATCTAGTAAATCTGAGCATACACATACCTTATGATCCATAAGTTCCATTCTTAAGTTTATTTCAAACAGGAGTGAATATATTTGTTCACCAAAAGACATGTAATAGAATGTTCATAACAGCACTGTTTGTAGTAGTTCCAAACCGGAAATTACTCATATGTCCATCAACAGTAGAATGGATAAACTGTGGTGTGATCACGCAGTCCACTTCCATATAGCACCAATAAACTATTGCTAAGCAATGATGAAACTCCTAAACATAATATTAAATGAAAGAAGCCAGACACAAAATGAATACATATTGTGATTGCAATTATATAAAGTTTTATATAAACAGGCAAAACTAATCTTTGGTGATAGAAGTCAGGATGGTAGTTACCCGTGGGTTGGGGGATGGGCATTACTGGAAAGGGGCATAAGGGAGGGTTCTGGGGTTCTGGTAATGATCTGTTTATTGACCTGGGTGCTAGTGATATGGATGCGATTACATCATGAAAATTCATCAAGCTTACGATTTGTGTACTTTTTCCGTAATGTATACTATACTTCAGTAAAAAGTTAATTTGCCTTAGGCAAAACAGAAACCCATTATCTTAGGCAAGGTTTTTCAGTGGCTTCCCATGGTACTCAGAATAAAATCCAAAGTCCTTACCATGGCCTGCATGGCAATATATACATGATCTAGCCCCTGACTACCTCCTCCGCGTAATTTCTCCCACCATTATTCCCCTTGCTTACTCAGCTCCAGCCACGTGACCTTCTTACTGGTCTGCAAACAGAATAAAACTCCATTCCACCCCAAGGCTGTGTTTTTGCTTTTCCCTTTGCCTGGAATGCTCTCCCCTCAGCTTGTTACATTGTTGGTCTCGTATCATACAGGTAACAGCTCAAATGTCGCTTCTTCAAAAAGTCCTTCACTTAACACTCCACGTGAAATAGATTTCCCAGTCGCTCTTTATTATATAACACTATTATTTTTTCATAGCATTTATAACTAGCTGAAATTACTTTGTTTATGTATTTATTACTTGTTTATCATCTATCTTCCTCAATAGAAGGTAAACTCTGTCCAAAGACTGAGGTCGTGTCTGCTGTATTCGTCCTTGTATCTTTAATGCCTGACGCACTGCCTAGCATGTAGCCGGTGCGCATATAAATGTTAGGGTTGAACGAATGATTGAAGATCCCTGGGTGAATGGCCCACTAGGCTATAGCTGGGATTCCTCCCACAAAGGGAGACACTTAAGTTGTAAGTCATCCTGTTAAAAGGAAAGCTTTGTTAGTACAACCTCTCTTGTCCACCCCACCTCAGCTTGGTGAGGAGAAAGCTCAGCGCTTTCCCCAGTGCTTCCATGACCTTTGGCCAGTAAAGACTTAAAATATCATATCATAAGATGAGAGAAACCAGTTGGAACTTAACTTCTATCCCGTATCCTTAGATTATTCAAAGAAAAACAAAACACGGTCAACAGGCAGTGGAACTCCTCACTCCAATGTGATATTCCTGAGAGAATATTGACTTATCGTCACTTCGTCTCTGGGACAAGTATTGAACATAGGGGAAGCCTTATATAAAATTGTTCAATAAACAAAAGATGTCTTTAACATGTGTTTCAGATCTTTCTTCTCATGATTCCATGTTAGGTACAACAACTATGACCGGGCTGTCATCAATACCGTTCCTTATGATGTCGTCCATCGCTGGTATACAGCACACCGGACTCTAACGATAGAGTTGAGGAGACCTGAGAATGAGTTTTGGGTCAAACTAAAGCCTGGCAGGGTGGGTCCTAATCTCTAAAGATGTCAAGCAAGCTTGTAATACTGAAGCAGTGAAGAACGGGTACTTACTTAATATGTGAGTCACGATGTTGCAAAGGAAAAAGAGAAAAGAGTCCTTGGTTTTGTTTATGGTCCTGCCGCCCACTCAATGAATGCTCTGGAAGCAAGCCTCAACCCATCTCTAAGGCATCAGTGACTCTATTTGTATGATGAAGGGGTTTAACTAGATGACCCCCAAGGGTCCTTCCAGCTTCATGATTCCATAGTTTTTATTTTTGGTATTTCCTCTGGATGAAAAATACCTTCAGCTTAGCATAAAATGTCATGAGATAATTTAACCCTTTGAGAAAGGGTAGAATAAGAATTAAAGAAAAAGAGAAAGAAAGAAACCAATTATCTGATTTGCTTTGATAAGAGAACAATTACTTGAGAAACAGAAGCTCCTCCAGTGCAGGGCCCATTACCTACTGTTGCCTCTGTAACTTCCATTTAGCCTACTACAGGGCTATACACATCTTAGTTTCCAAAAGTTTGTTTAATTTCAAAAGAAAAATATCTCATTTAATGTAACCAGAAAACAACCTAAAGGTTATCTTTTAAATGATCTCTTCTGACTTAGGGTTCCTTTGGTCTGTCCTTCTTCTGACAGTGTTTTCTCTCTCTCTCTCTCTTTTTTTTTTTTTTTGGCCCATTCACAGGTCCTATTTATAGACAACTGGCGTGTCCTACATGGCAGGGAATGCTTCACTGGCTACCGCCAACTCTGTGGCTGCTATTTAACAAGAGATGATGTATTAAACACTGCTCGCCTCTTGGGGCTTCAGGCTTAAAATTGACAGCATCTGGATTATGAATACACCTGGCACCCTGGCTACCAGAATTTCATATGGGCAGAATAATATTGTGTCAAACTCTACTTCAGATTGTCTCCTTATCCCATCCCACAAAACAGAATCTGTCCGTTTCTCTAGTAAGGGAGACTTGTTGGAGAGGCGGGACTCTGAGTTATCTAATGTCAGACATCTAGTGGGGCAGCTCTCTTCCTCATGTTATAACATGGATCCACTTGTTTTATTTAAACCTTTTAATATAATTTTGGTCAGTCTCCTTCAGAAATATAATCTCCATATTGATAGGAAAGCAATAATTGCCATGAGGTAACGATTTTTTTCCCAAGTAGATCAGTTAGAAAGAAATGCATTCTAGAAATAACAAAAATCCTGATAAAGCAACAATTTGCAAAATGTTTGGTCTTAGGACACCTTAACACTCTTAAAAGTTATTGAAGGCCCCAAGGAGTTCTTGGGTGTGGGTTCTATCTATTGATACGAATTATTTTAGGTATTAAGACTGAGAAATATTTAAAACTCAAGAAGAACACAGAAGCACACATCCCTCAGCTATCAGAGAGATGACATAACCATATGTCATGTAGCCTCTGGAAAAGTCCTCTGTATCCTCATGAGATAACGAGAGGGGGAAAAAAAGCTACTACTGCCTTTGTAACTTCCACTTAGCCTACTACAGGGCTATGCACATCTTAGTTTCCAAAAGTCTGCTTAATTTCAAAAGAAAAATGCCTAATTGAATGTAACTCATCTTGGTGTTATTATACAAAATAATTTTTAATCTGCAGACCCACGAAAAGGGTCTCAGGGACTCCTCCAGGGGTCTTCAGACCATACGTTGAGAACCCATGGGCTAGCGACTACCTTGAGACAGTCCTTTACCTAGGCCTGTGGATTAAAGGGTTTAGCTGAAACCCTAGATTCTTCTCTATAGTCTAATAGAACTCCAAACATTGTAAGAATTGCTTGGTAGCATAAGCTCAGGGATAAGGTGGGAATTGAGTTCAAATATAGTGTTTTATCTTCCACACAAATCATCTCTATAGGAGTTAAATTAGGAAGTCACAACAGCGCCTGTTGAACAAACTCATCAGTGTGGTAATCCTTTGAGGGATAATTGCAGAAAGGTTTTAGAGACTTGTGAGGTTCCATATGATAATTCTTTACACCTCCCCCCCGAAGAGAAAGTACACAGGGCTATTCTGTAATATTGTTCAGGGAAATCAGCATGACAGATGCTGTGCCTCCAGAGAGTTCTCTGGAGATTACTACCCAAATGTGTATTTTGGCAATTTGGTGGTATTTAGGATGTAATATGTTTTCCTCCATTTCTGCTAATTTTCTCTCTCTCTCTCTCATAACATACTATACATGCTAATTGCCAAGATTTGAATGAGTCAAATTTAGTAGCTTGCTGCTTTTATTTTTTAAATGGCTTCTTTTACGTATTGGCGGGGGGCGGGGGGGGTGGGGGCAGGGTATGAGGCTTCTTTTCCCTCAGCTTTCATTGAAAGTGAAGCTGTACAATAACCACATTGACCACTGTAGAATGATGAAAGAGAATACAGGCTAGGATGCACACAAGAGGGGGGAAAAGGCATTATTAGTGAAGATAGGAGTTACAAAGCAAAGCAAAGTCAGTATTCAGATAGAGAATAGAGCCTAATCTGATGTTTGCAGGGAGTTCCTAGATCACATTTGGCAATTTACACATTATTTTATTGACCTATCCAGTGCTCCAAAATGTGTTCCAAAATATTTTGGCATTTTATTTGTACTATATAGGAATCTTTAGGGGAGTCCATGAAATTTGTTTTCCTCTTAGGTCAAAGGACTGATAATTAACTTTGGTTCTTAAGGAGTATGCCCTTTAGCAATAAGAACAGCAATAACATTTTACCCTGCAGTTTTTTCTCTATACCTACTATTATGCACTCCTAAAATATGTCATCATTAGTCTTCATGAGGATGTTTACCATTTCTGAAGTTTTGCGTAAATTAGCCTTGAAGATTACACTATAACTGAGGTCATCAGCATTGACTTATGGCTAGCAAAGGACATGCTCATGGCCCTGGAGAGATGAGGACACAAAACAAATCAATTTCCCCACTTACTGAAGGACTCCCCTTACCTTCTGTCTCTCCTGAGACCTTGACTCATTAATTATTTTACTCTCCTTTTTGGAAATTTGCAACCGGTCCTTCTCAACAATGTACTCCCTTTAGTACATTGAAGAAAAAGGGAAGGGAATTATTTGAGTCCTGATCACGATGCATTGAAAACTTCCTATGTGAGATGTTTCTGTTTTTATATCTCTTCCAGGTGTCCCTGAGTATATAAGCATGGGTCTATGTCTACCAAGCTCACTGTAGAGTCACTTTTACCTTTTGCTATGGTGGAATGGGATCTGTAGGGTCAGGAACACAGCACCCAACACAGTGCCTTATGGATAGTAGTTTTATAATACAGATGTGTTGGAAGAATAAATGAATGGGTCCTTTTCAAACAAATTCACCAGAAGTTACCACATTCTCTGTATGTATGTCCTTTTTCGTTTGGCATTTAGCTGACACTGACTTTTGTTTGCTTTCATCTAGAGTGACCAACCATCCTCTTGTGCCCAGAACTACAGGACTTTCCATTTTAAAACTAGGAGAGTCCCACACAAACCAGGACTGTTGGTCAGTCACCGTACCTTCTTGCTGCTAGATATGTAATTTTCTTTGGTTTTCATCACCGGTTCCCATTTCTTTGAAAGTGTTTGTAGGTCACAGACTGTGTAGTCCATGATGAAAAGAACAAAAGATGTATGAATTATGGTGTGTTGTGGTGGTTCCCAAAGTAGGGTCCCCAGACCACCAGCAGTGGCATCATTTGAGAACTCCTTAGAAATGCAAATTTTCAAGGCCCACCCCACGCCTACTAAGTAAGAAACTCTAGGCATGGGTACCAGCAGTTTGTTTTAGCAAGTCCTCTGCAGGATTCTAACACATGACAAAGTTTGAGAACTACTGACAGGAAGAGTCCTGCTGCTGAGTTCTAGGCCCAGTTCTGTCACTGGCTCACTAAATGACTTCAGGCATGTCCCTCTCCTATTTTGAACTTCAATTTTCTCTTCTGTGAAATGAAAGCCTTGGACTAGGCAGCGTCTAAAGGCTCTGTCACTCCGTAATTGTGTGACTTTGGTAACTTTGTTTGACTTCTCCTTGCTTAAGTTTTCTCATATGGGTATGGTAAGGAAAATACCTACCTCACAGGATTTTCTAACAATTTTGTGATTATTAAGTATGATGACTGATGACTAATATATGACAGCCAACTCTTACACAGTGCTTTCTATATCCTGGACTGTTGTAAGTGCTTTTAATCCCCGCAACAATCCCATCTCCATTTTACAAATGAAAAATAGAGGTCACACGGCTAATACGTGTCAGAGTTTGGATTAAAACCCAGAAAAATCTGTCCCCAGAGACAATGATTTTAACTAGCATGCCCTTTTGCTCAATAAATGTTAATTCCCTCACCCTTTCCACACACACACAGTCTAGCTGACCATTCATAGACAACAATCCCACTTTCACAGTCCATCCAACAAGATCTTAAAAGAACCATGAGAATCTCTAGGTTTCTTTTGCAAATAGTTTTCAAGCATTTAAAAAAAAAAGGTGGGGGGCGGGGAGGGAGTGGCCAAGATGGCTGACTAGAAGCAGCTAGGGTGAGTGGTTCTCATGGAGGGGAAGGAAAGGGGCGAGTAAATACAGCGCCTTCAACTGAAACATCCAGGTACCCACATTGGGTCTAATCAAGGAAACAACTCGATCCACAGAGAATGAAGAAAAGCAAGGCAGGATGACAGCCCACCCAGGAGCAACATGGAGACAGAGGAACCTCCTCCACCCAGGGAAGTCGTAAGTGAATGTGCGATCCTGGGAAACCACGCTCCTCCCATGGATCCTTGCAACCCTTGGGTCAGGAGATCCCCTGGTGAACCCACTCCACCAGGGCCTTCAGTCTGACACACAGAGATACATGGAGTCTCAGCAGAGTAGCCGCTTGAGCACATGCAGAGACCCAGCAGCTTTACATACTCCGGCCCTGGGTTTCCCAGCAAAAGTAACTGCAACTCCTGCAAAGCGGGAGATTAGACCCCTGTACATACCCCTAGGAAAGAGGCTGAATCCAGGGGGCCAAGCAGCACGATCTGCGGGCCCCACTTCCACTGCACCTCACAGGATAAGACCCACTGGTTTGGAATTCCAGCCAGCCACCAGCAGCAGTGTTGCACCTACCTGGGACGGAGGTCCCAGGGGGAAGGGCAGGCTGCTCTCTGGGACAGAGCTCCCAGAAGTGGTACCCCAGAACAGCACAGCACAGCTGCTCTTCAGAAGCATGGCCAGACTGCTTCTTTAAGCAGGTGCCCAATCTGTTCCTCCTCACTGGGTGGGACTTTTCAACCAAGGCCTCCAGCAACCCCTACTGGTGTTCTCTGGCTGACAGAGATTTGAATTCTCCCTGGGACAGAGCTCCCGGAGGGAGGGAGGGGCCACCATCTTTGCTGTTTGGGCGACTTAGCTGTTCCGGCCTCCAGGCTTTGGAGAGCCCACACCAACCAGGGGTGGAAGCAGTGCCCCAGCACAGCACAGCTGATCTGTGAAAGCATGGACAGACTGCTTCTTTAAGCAGTTCCCTGATCCCGTTCCTCCTGATTGGGTGAGACCTCCCAACCAGGGTCTCCAGCCTTGTCCTGCAGGTGCGTTTGGGCTGGCAACAGGTCTGTACCTCGCTGGGCCGGAGCTCCCAGAGGAAGAGGCAGGCTGACATCTTTGCTGTTTCACAGCCTTCACTGGTGATAGCTCCAGGTACTGGAAAATCCAAGGCGACTAGGAACTGGAGAAGAAGCCCAGCAAAGTACAGCAGCCCTACAGAAACATGGCCAGACTGTTGAAAGAAAAAAAAAAATCCAAAGGTCAGCAACCTCAAAGACTGAAGGTAGATAAGCCCACAAAGATGAGAAAGAATCAGTGCAAGAATGCTGAAAACTCAAGAAGCCAGAGTGCCCTCTTTCCTCCAAATGACTGCATCACCTCTCTAGCAAGGGTTCGGAATTGGGCTGAGGCTGAGATGGCTGAAATGACATAAGTAGAATTCAGAATATGGATAGGAATGAACTTCACTGAGTTAAAAGAGTACATTGTAACCCAATGCAAGCAAGCTAAAAATCATGATAAAACATTGCAGGAGCTGACAGACAAGATAGCCCATATAGAGAAGAATGTAACCAACCTGACGGAACTGAAAAAACACACTACAAGAATTTCATAATGCAATCACAAGTACTAATAGCAGAATAGACAAAGCGGAGGAAAGAATTTCAGAGCTTGAAGACTGGCTTTCTGAAATAAGACTGGCAGACAAGAATAGAGAAAAAAGAATGAAAAGCAATGAACAAAACCTCCGAGAAATATGGGATCATGTAAAGAGAGCGAATCTAAGACTGATTGGTGTCCCTGAAAGAGATGGGGAAAACGGAACCAATTTGGAAAACGCATTTCAGGATATCATCTATGAGAAATTCCCTAACCTAGCTAGAGAGGCCAACATTCAAATTCAGGAAATCCAGAGAACTCCAGGAAGATACTCCACGAAAGGAACATCCCCAACACACATAATCATCAGATTCTCCAAGGTTGAAACGAAAGAAAAAATGTTAAAGGCAGCTAGAGAGAAAGGCCAGGTCACCTACAAAGGGAAGCCCTTCAGACTAACAGTGGATGTCTCAGTGGAAAACCTACAAGCCAGAAGAGATTGGGGGTCAATACTCAACATTCTTAAAGAAACTCCAACCCAGAATTTCATATCTGGCCAAAGTAAGCTTCACAAGCAAAGAAGAAATAAGATTATTTGCAGACAAGCAAATGTTAAGGGAATTTGTTACCACCAGACCTGCCCTACAAGAGCTCCTGAAGGAAGCACTAAATGTAGAAAGGAAAGATGGTTACCAGCCACTCCAAAAACACACTGAAGTACTCAGACCAGTGACACTACAGAGCAAACATGTAAGCAAGTCTGCAAAATAACCAGCTAGCATCATGATGAAAGGATCAAATCCAAACATACCAATACTAACCTTAAATTGTAAATGGGCTAAATGCCCCAATTAAAAGACACAGAGTAGCAACTAAGATCCAATGGTATGCTGTCTTCAAGAGAACCATCTCACATGCAATGACACACATAGGCTCAAAATAAAAAGATGGATGAAAATCTACCAAGCAAACGGAAAACATAAAAAAGCAGCAGTTGCAATCCTAGTTTCTGACAAAACAGACTTTAAATCAACAAAGATCAAAAAACACAAAGAAGGGCATTACATAATGGTAAATGGTTCAATTCAACAAGAAAATCTAACTATCCTAAATACATATGGACCCAACACAGGAGCACCCAGATTTATAAAGCAAGTTCTTAGAGGCCTTCACAGAGACTTAGACTGCCAGGCAATGATAGTGGGAGACTTTTTAACACCCCACTGACAATATTAGACACATCATTGAGACAGACAGTTAACAAAGATATTCAGGACCTGAACTCAGCACTGGATCAAATGGACCTGGTGGATATCTACAGAACTCTCCACCCCAAAACAACAGAATATACATTCTTCTGATCACCGCATGGCACTTACTCTAAAATCGACCACATAATCAGAAGTAAAACACTCCTCGACAAATGCAAAAGAACTGAAATCGTGACAAACAGTCTCTTGGGCCACAGAAGAATCAAATTTGAAATCAAGATTAAGAAATTCACTCAAAACCATGCAATTACATGGAAATTGAATAACCTGCTCCTGAATGACTTTTGGGTAAACAATGAAATTTAGGCAGAAATCAAGAAGTTCTATGAAACTAATGAGAACAAAGATACAAAGTACCAGAATCTCTGGGATACAGCAAAGGCAGTGTTAAGAAGGAAATTTATAGCACTAAATGCCCACATCAAAAAGTTAGAAAGATCTCAAGTTAATAACCTAACATCACTACTAAAAGAACTAGAGAAGCGAGAGCAAACAAATCCCAAAACTAGCAGAAGACAAGAAATAACAAAAATCAGAGCTGAACTGAAGGAGACAGAGACATGAAAAACCCTTCAAAAAATGAAAGAATCCAGAAGCTGTTTTTTTTTCTTTGAAAAAAAGTAATAAAATAGACAGACCACTAGCTAGACGAATAAAGAAGGAAAGAGAGAAGATTTGAATAAACACAATCAGAAATGATGAGGGGAATATTTACCACTGACCCCACAGAAATACAAACCACCACCAGAGAATATTGTGAACACCTCTGGGCACATAAACTAGGAAGTCTAGAAGAAATGGACAAATTCCTGGACACACACACCTCCCCAAGGCTGAACCAGGAAGAAACTGAATCCCTGAACAGACCAGTAATGAGTTTGGAAATTGAGGCAGTAATAAATAGCCTACCAACCAAAAAAATCCCAGGACCAGATGGATTCACAGCTGAATTCTACCAGATGTACAAAGAGGAACTGGTAGCATTCCTACTGAAACTATTTCAAAAAATTGAGAAGGAGGGATTCCTCCCTAACTCATTCTATGAGGCCAGCATCATCCTGAAACCAAAACCTGGCAGAGATACAACAACAAAAGAAAACTTCAGGCCAGTATCCTTCATGAACATCAATGCAAAAATCCTCAACAAAATGCTGGCAAACTGAATCCAGCAGCACATCAAAAAGCTTATCCACCACGATCAAGTTGTCTTCCTCCCTGGGATGCAAGGTTGGTTCAACATATGCAGATCAATAAATGTGACTCATCACATAAACAGAACTAAAGACAAAAACCACATGATTATCTCAATAGATGCAGAAAAGGCTTTTGATAAAATTCAACATCGCTTCATGTTAAAAACTCTCAATAAACTAGGTATTGAAGGACCATGCCTCAAAATAATAAGAGCCATCTGTGACAAACGCACAGCCAACATCATACTGAATGGACAACAGCTGGAAGCATTCCCCTTGAAAACCGGCACAAGACAAGGATGCCCTCTCTCACCACTCCTATTCAACATAGTATTGGAAGTTCTGGCCAGGGCAATCAGGCAAGAGAAAGAAATAAAGGGCATCCAAATTGGAAGAGAGGAAGTCAACCTATCCCTGCTTGCAGATGACATGATCCTATATCTAGAAAACCCCGTTGTCTCAGCCCAAAGGCCTCTTAAGCTGATAAACAACTTCAGCAAAGCCTCAGGGTACAGAATCAATGTGCAAAAATCACTAGCATTCCTATACACCAGCAACAGTAAAGCCGAGAGCCAAATCAGCAATGAACTCCCATTCACAATTGCTACAAAAAGAATAAAATACCTAGGAATACAGCTAACTAGGGAGGTGAAAGATCTCTACAAGGAGAACTACAAACCACCGCTCAAAGAAATCGGAGATGACACACAAAAAAATGGAAAAACATTCCAAGCTCATGGATAGGAAGAATCAGTATTAAAATGGGCATACTGCCCAAAGCAATTTATAGATTCAATGCTATTCCCATTAAACTACCATTGACAGTCTTCACAGAACGAGAAAAAAAAAACTATTTTAAAATTCATATGGAACCAAAAAACAAAAAAAGCCCGAATACCGAAGGCAATCCTAAGCAAAAAGGACAAAGCTGGAGGCATCATGCTACCTGACTTCAAACTATGCTACAAGGCTACAGTAACCCAAACAGCATGGTACTGGTACAAGAACAGACACATAGACAAATGGAACAGAACAGAGAACCCAGAAATGAGACCACACACCTACAACTATCTGATCTTCGACAAACCTGACAAAAACAAGCAATGGGGAAAGGATTCCCGGTTCAATAAATGGTGCTGGGATAACTGGCTAGCCATGTGCAGAAGATGAAAACCGGCTCCCTTGCTTACACTATATACAAAGATTAACTCAAGATGGATTAAAGACTGACATGTAAAACCCCCAACTATGAAAACTCTGAAAGACAACTTAGGCAATGCCATTCAGGGCATAGGCATGGGCAAAGATTTCATGATGAAGATGCCACAAGCAATTGCAACAAAAGCAAAAAATTGACAAATGGGGTCTAATAAAATTAAAGAGCTGTGCACAGTGAAAGAAACTATCAACAGAGTAAACAGACAACCTACAGAATGGGAGAAAATATTTGCAAACTATGCATCTGACAAAGGTCTAATATCCAGCATCCATAAAGAACTTAAACAAATTTACAGGAAAACAAACAACCCCATAAAAAAAGTGGGAAAAGGACATGAACAGACACTTTTCAAGAGGAGACATACATGCAGCCAACAATCATATGAAAAAAAAAAGGTCAACATCACTGATCATTAGAGAAATACAAATCAAAACCACAATGAGATCCCAACTAATATTAGCCAAAATGGCCATTATTAAAAAGTCAAAAAATAACAGATGCTGGCGAGGCTGTGGAGAAAAAGGAATGCTTATACACTGTCTGTGGGATTGTAAACAAGTTCAGCCACTGTGGAAGACAGTGTGGTGATTCCTCAAAGACCTAAAGACAGAAATACCATTCAACCCAGCAATCCCATTACTGGGTCTACACCCAAAGGACTAAAAATCATTCTGTTACAAAGACACATGCATGTGTATGCTCATTGCAGCACTACTCACAATAGCAAAGACATGGAATCAGCCTAAATCCCCAACAGTGACAGACTGGAGAAAGATAATGTGGTACATATACACCATGGAATACTATGCAGCCATAAAAAAGAATGAGATAATGTCCTTCGCAGGGACATGGATGGAGCTGGAGGCCCTTATCCTTAGCAGACCAACACAGAAAGAGAAAACCAAATACTGCATGTTCTCACTTATAAGTGAGAGTTAAATGATGAGAACATATGGACACATAGAGGGGAACAACACACACTGGGGCCTTTTGGAGGATAGAGGGTGTGAGGAGGGAGAGGATCAAGAAAAACAACTAATGGGTACTAAGCTTAACACCTGGGTGATGAAACAATCTATGCAACAAATCCCCTATGACACAAGTTTACCTACGTAACAAACCTGCACTTGTACCCCTGAACTTAAAAGTTTAAAAAAAAAAAAAAAAGGAGTTAGTGGCTAATAAACTCTAAATAAAGCATTTCAAACTTAAAAGCAAAATCTGGCCAGGTGCCGTGGCTCACGCCTGTAATCCCAGCACTTTTGGAGGCCAAGGCAGGAGGATTGCTTGAGGCCAGGAGTTTGAAACCAGCCTGAGCAGCAAAGCAAGACCCCGTTTCTACAAAAAAATAGAATTAAAAGAAAAGTTAGTTGGGTGGAGTCATGAGTGCCTGCAGTCCCAGCTACTCGGGAAGCTGAGGTGGGAGGATCTCTTGAGCCCAGCAGTTCAAGGCTACTGTGAGCTATGATCACGCCACTGCACTCCAGCCTGGGTAACAGAGCAAGACCATGTCTCAAAAAAAAAAAAAAATTCATCATTTCTAATTTTGCCTCTTCCAAGAATGGAAGGAAATTAACCTATTCAGTACTTTTTTTTCTCTTGAAAAATACCAGTCAGTTGTTAGGCTCAAAACCCTTTGATAGAACATATCCATATCACTGGCCCCAGGGTGCTCTTGGGCATATTGGAAATCCACTCACTTAGCTCAGCTGTGGATTAGCTCAACTCTTAGTTACGAGGCCAGAACATGTCTGCATCCTCACCTCCTTAGGCCTGCAGCTCATCAGAACCAAAGACCCTGGCAGAGTTTGGTGGTAGTTCTTTTTTGTGAGACTTACAGTCAGGGGTTGGTGGGTTTGTGGGTAGCTCCATTCTAGTCCTGGGCTTTAATCTGTGAGTATGGCTTTTGTCTTCCATCTTGCTCAGGGTACTTTGGAACCGCTATACATTGCAGGAGCTTAGCTTCTGGTTACCATGGTTTGCTTCCAGAGCAACAAGCCTAGTACTTCAACATGGAGACAATTATCTTTTGTTTTTGTTTTGTTTTGTTTGTTTTGTCTTGGCCATGCCTTTTTGAGTTTACCTTTTTATATTTTGTCCATCATTGCCATGTGTTTGGAGCAGTGGGCGTTCCATAACATGAACTCACTGTACCATCACGAATGGGAAGTAAGGGGAAACCTTTTCCATGTGGATTTTACTCTTCCCTGATTCCCTAAATTGGGTTTGCAAAATACTACTGTGCACTTTCTTGATGATTCGGGCTTATCTTTATGACTGTCTGTTTTTGTGTCAGACTGTAAAGAAGTATAAAAGTCTTTAGCTTGATTAATGCAATCCACGCTTCCTTTCTGGAAAAAAAAGGGGGGGGCGCATTTTTTTACAGTTGCAATAAATCGTCTTAAGCCATGTTGGTGTATATCATATAGATTAGTGGTGGTGTTCTAGCTTACTTTCTGTGTGGGCAGGCAGGCACGGTAATTTATCCCCTGCACGACTAAAGATCACAAGGGCTAATGCTGTGTAAACCTGTGAACTCAGTGAAGGTTTTTCTCTGTTAGCCCCATCTTTCTCCATGGTCTACCCACTGATGGTGGCCACTCCCTCCAATTCAGGTACTCCCTGCAATTCAGGTACTCCCTCTCACCATCTGCTTTCTAACTTCCTCTCTGATGCCTTGACTGAGGCAGTGTCGTGTCATAGGAAGAGCACAAACTTGGAATGATCTGGGCTTGAATTCCATCTCTGACTTTTACTAGCCTGGGAAATTGTGGGAAGTTGCTTTCTTTCCTTGAGCCTGTGTTCCTACATATGCAAAGTGGGGCTAATAAATGCCAGCTAGCTGAAAAATCTATGATGAAGAATGAATCTATACATGTGTATAAAGTGTGAGCAGCACATAAAAAAACACTCAGTACATAGTAGTTGTTTATCATTGTTGACAATATCACTGCTTGAGAGAAGAGGAGGAATCAGGGCTAGGCTGTGTGTTTGACAGGAATCAACATTCTACTTAGGGGGAAGCAGCAAATTTATGACAGGCAGAATTGGAAAAGTATGTGAAAATGTTAGGGGTCAGAGAGAGTAGGCAAGTTGTGAAGCACAGATATATTGGCAAGACATCTGAACTTCTAGGCCTGAGGGTTCCTGGATAGGAAGTTGGTTTGGGGTTTTGGCAGTCCGAAGGCTGAGAGCTGAAAGAACAGAATGGTCAGGGAACAGGTCAGAGAGCCAGATGAGAAAAGCTGAGTCTGGAGAGTTTTAGGGAGAGTGGTGTGGTAATGAAGGTGTGTAGAATCAATGAGACAGGCAGGCAGACACCCATGCTCGTGATGGTGCATAGTTAAGGTGGAGCACATACTTCCACATCTAACTTCACCATCTCCCAAAACCCCACTGGAACTGCTACAAATGTGATTTTTGAAAGGATTAGAAGGATAGGAGTGAAGATGAAATAAAAAGGGTTGAAGAACAGGAAAGGAGGCAACAACTAAATTTTGGATGCTGAAGAACAGATGGATGAGTGGCAACTGACTTAGCAGATCCAAGAAGGCCACAAACTAGGAATTCTGGGACCTTAGTGGGAAAAGCAAAAAGCTAACTTGATTTACTCCTCACCCCCAGGAATCTTCAAAGGCTGGACCAAGGTAACTCTGGAAGTGGAGTTACCTCTGGAAGTGAAGGGGGGTGGGTATCAAAATAATGAAGGCTGTTTGAAAACTCTTTTAAGAAGTAGATTCATTGCCAAATCCCCTCCTGCTGTCAATGCCAGTGAGGGGCTGGCCCTTCCCTGCTCTGACAGAAGCCTGGAGTGTTATTCCCTGGAGAGGGTAAAGCAGAGGGTCTCTGGATGGGGAGTTCCCAGACTTAGTTGAGGGCTGGGGTCCTGTACTGAAAACAGGGGTGTTGAGTGGAAGCATGTGTCCTGAAAGCTGTGAACTCCCAGTCTTCTTCCCTGCCCCTGCCCCTGCCCCTGCCCCTGCCCCTGCCCCTAAACTTCTGGCAGCTGGAAGAGTCTTCTGTGAGCCATCTGACCAACCTAAGAGAAAAAGATCTAAGGAGACTCACACTGAAGGCTCCCCAGTAAAGGGCTCACTCAGCTGGGTTACTCCCCGATGAGGTACATATCTTGATACTGTGAGGAAGAAGACACCCATTCAATTGAGGGTACTTATTTTTGGAATGGGAGGAGAGACCTGAGCATTTTAGTTACTGCAAGGAAAGGAGCCAGGCAGAGAAGACGGAGAGATTAGACATTCTTGAGAGAAGAGGTAATTGATGGAGTGAGGCACCTGGGGAGGCAGGATGGGATCGAACCCAGAGCAGGAGTGGAAGTGACAGCCTGAGTCAGAAGAAAGCACCTTCATCTTTCACTGAGATAGGATGAAAAGAAATGAGATCTGGTTATAGACTCAATTTGATCCATTATTATTTTGCAGCTACTATATCCAAGGCGTTGTGTGGGGTAGTGTTCGTTCATCCATCCACTCATTCATCCAACATTTTTTGGAGCAACTACTGTGTTCCAGGCACTGTGCTGCGTGCTGGAGATACCGAGATAAGTCAGACAAGGTTCCAGTCCTCAAGGAGCTCACAGTCACAGGACGAAAGCAGGCTCACAACATAGGGCAATATGTGCTGTGAAAACTGAGCACAGGGGGCTGTGAGAACATGGAGCAAGGGACACTGTAGAGAAGGGAATGAAGCAGGTATGGAAATGGATATAGAACAAGACATGGACTGCTCTGTGCATTCAAGGGCAGAGAGATCTCATCCAGCAGGGCCCATCTGCAGAGGTTTCATGAAGTTAGGTGGTCTTTGAGTTGAAACCGAGAGGATGCCTAGGGTTTCTTTCAACCTGCAGTGACGTGGGGGTGGGGAAGGGGTGCCCACCAAGAGGTGAAAACAGATGCAAAGATCCAGAGGCAGGAAATTGCAAGAGGACATGTTCAGGGTAGAGGGAGAGGCCCTGGTTGAGCATCTGAGAAGCCCCGGTTGAGAGTATGCTGAGGCAAGTGGTAGGAGGTGCAGTTGTGAAGCAGGAATAGGATGAGATGCAAAAAATATCACTGAAGCAACATCACAAATTGCAGCCGGGTTGAACAAATGCATTGTGTAAAAAACACCAGACTGTGAAATGAGAAACCCGATTCTGTTTGAGGCCCAGCTCTGAAACAAACTTGCTCTTGATGTGGTGTGTAGTGACTCAGTTAACGTCTCTGAACATTGGTTTCTTCATCCATCAAGTGGTAGCAGGAACACCTTTCCTGCCTGTCTCATGGGGTTCTCGTGAGGAGCATATAAGTCAGTGTACAAGAAAACACCTTTAAAAAAACAACAACAACAACTCTTTAAAGTGCCGGTGCACACACGTGAAGGCTTATTATTGAGGAGACGCTTGTGCTGGGAACACAACCCTAACCCTAACCCCTAACCCTAACCAGGGGAGCAAATGTACTGAAATATTCTCCTAAAGGGATCCAACAACATTCCGAAACTAGTTGTTAGGTAACATGGGGAGCGAATCAACTCCTGTTAATTTTGGAATGTCTATATGTCAAATTTACATACAATAAAAATAGATTTGTACTATCCTGGCGGTCTACCGATGATAGTACAACAGGAATTATACACACAAAAACATGCAAATGTCCGATTGTTCTTCATTCACTCAACCAACATTCATTGACCATTCTGCTGTGCACTGAGGGCAGGCACGGTGGAGGCCAGACAAATAGAATTTCTGCCCTCAAGATCTCCTTGTACCACGGGAGACACATGTATTAACAGCCAATGTTAACACCAGGTAAGCACAAGGAGTCTGTGGGAGCTCAGAACAAGGGTACCTAAACCAGTCTTTTGCAGCTGAGGTTGTATTAATATGAAGTAGTACCATTGCCCCGATTTTACAGATGAGGAAACTGGGAGTTAGAGAGCAAGTGACAGAGCCAGTACTCTAACCCAGCTGTTTTAATTCTGAATCCAGGGCTTTTTCTGTCTCGCCACAGCTGCCTCTTTTGCTTTGTAAATACTTTAGGTCTAATGCATATGGCAAAAGATAAGTTGTCTTGTGTGTCCCTGCCCATCCTAGACTGCCTGCTCCTTTCCAGAGACAAACAGGAATTTGGGGGTTAGAGCACTTCCGTGCGTCCAAAATGTTATATTTCAGATATAAGTAATAATAATAATAATTAATAATTAATAGTAAAAGTCCTCACCCTATCTATAAGTTCCTTTTGAAAGCTTCTCAAGAGTCCAGGAGTGTGTGTGCACACACGCGTGTACGTGTGGGTGTATATGTGTGCACGTGTACGTGCACGCATGCAAGTGGGTGCGTGTGCATAGGCGTTTGGAGTAGGGAAGGTTGGGAAGCACTGGCTCCTGCATTTTCAACAAACCTGGATACAGAGAAAATGGAAAATGAGCCCAAACAAAAAGGAACTTGCAGAAGAAGGCAGGTGAAAATAACCAATGAGAGAAAAGAGTTCTCAGGAGACACCAGGAAAGCAGTGTCTGCTGGCCACATCTACTGCTTCACTGGCAGTTCCATTAAAATAAAATATATTCCACTAAAATATATATAGGGAAAGTGGTTTCCTCCATCATGTTCTTCTGGGAATTTTGTGGAAATTTCCTGACGTTGTGTGAGTCATAAAAGGAAAAAGAAATAATTTCCATTTCTGGAAATATTGCAGATTACATAACCCGAAATCCCTCCTTGCTACACAACACCTAAAAAAGCTGGGTAACTAGTGGTCTGTGGTTGCCAAAAATGACATCCTGTGAACATCCGGGAGCCTCAAGCAATCCCAACACTACGGCAACTGAAAAAAAAAAAAAAAAATGAAGGGATTGCACTAAGTAGCTCGTAAGATCCCTTTCATCCATTTCTTTGCACCATATCATTCTTTAGTTCTTGTATTCACTCATTCACTGGAACATTTACTGAGCACTGATTCTATATCAGGTATTGGCTGCGTTGTGTTTTGATGAATACAAAGTTGAAAGGCATGGTCCCTGTATTCAAATAGCTCACCACGTTGTGCAGTGGCTCTTGACCGGAGCTGCACATCGGAATCACTTGAGAAGGTTTGCAACAATGCATATGCCTGCCTTCCTCGCTGCCCTCAAGATTCTAACTTCATCCTGGAGGGAAATGAATAGCCCGGCATTCTTTCTGTGTTGATTTCTGAAACCCAGAGCCTGAAGGGAATTCAAAGTGTTAGACAGCATTCTATAGAAATATGAAAGGGAAAGGATTTCTTCTGGACAGGATAGATCCTCAAGCTCGGGGGAAAGTGCAGAAGAGGCGAGACCTCTGTCATTTCCAAGAGGAGTGGGAACCTGGGCCCTGCTGCCCGACAGCAATGCCAAGGAGAGACGTGGATTGATTTGAGAGGCATTTTGAAGGTAGAGTCCACTGAACTTGGTGTCCAATTAATTGTGAGAGAGGGGTTGAGGGAGAGGAAGGTGTCAAGATGACTCCCAGGTTACTGGTTTGGTCAACTGGGCACACCTTATTCACACAGGGAATATTAGAAGAGGAGAGAGCTTGGAGAGAAGATGTTTTCAGTCTTGGATATATTTGAGTTTGGGGTGCACGTGGAACAGAACATCCAGGCAGGGAAGTCCAAGAGGCAATTGGATACTCTTACCTGAAGCTTAGCAGAGTGTTCAACCTTGTATATCATTTTAAAGTGATTGCATCACTCCCAACCCTCTTAAAAACTTTCTGAGTAAAGCATAATACCAACTTTATACATTTCCTTTCAAAGAGTACACAAAAATCAGTTCTTTGTGCCTCAGGGAAGAGCCACACCCAGTTATCTATATAACCATATTTTGAGTACCACCTCGTGACTTTTCTGCAGCCTTCAGTACCTGCTTTTAAATGGTCACATATAATAAATGCACTAAAAGCAGCCATGTCTCACCACCGTTTGCTTAGGGCAGGATTCCCATCAGCAATGGATCTTCATATTTTTCCACTTCTGAGCCTAGGGAAGAAAAATCCATGAAGGTAACCAGTTCATAAAGTGGCTCTTCTTCCCAAAATTTCTTGTGACATGTGGCTTTGAGCAATTAGGGCTCTTTCAACCCCTGAGTGTCTGGCACCCCAAAGCACCAATCTTTCTTTGAGGCTACATATTCATGAAAAGTCTTCCCCCGCCCCCATCACATTCCTCTTCCAGAGAATTTGTGGGAGCTTCTTAGTGCTCTGGGAGTTTTAAAGGGGAAAGCAATTTCCATTTCTGGAAACAGTGCACACTAGATAACCTGAAAACCCTCCTGTTACAAAGCACCTTTTAAAAGGCAGGATAAAATTTAATAAATATTCCTTTTAATGCACATGTGATGAACTTATGGTGGAAGTTGACCCTCAGGTGTCAAAAAACAAAGAGGAACCTAAAGAGCAGATCAATGGGCATTTGAATTTATGTTAGGGTGGTAGGGGAATGGATTCAATAACCACCAGGGAGAGGAGACAAGCCTTGGTGCCTCACAAGGGCTACACAGTCAGTGAAAGGATGGACTAGGAAAAAAAAGTCTTCCCACCACCATGGTGAGATGACAAGAGAGTTTGTTTCTTCATGGGTTCTGGTGGGAGAAAATAAAATGCTTCCCCTGGTCATTTGTAACTCTAAGGCTATTGTCATGTAGGTCTAGGGTTGGAATTAATACCTCTTATTTAGGTCTTGAAAACCCCAAGCTTACACATTAACATCAAAAAGATAACAGCCAGAGATACACCCCCAGTCAAACCTCATTGAAGTCACACAGATGAAGCCGTTTGAACAAATCCCTAAACTCACAAACAAAATTATAAAAAACCTGAGGAAAAAAAAAAACCACCTGTGATTGAGTATCAGCAAACACAATGATGAGCAGGATTACACTACCAAAAACTTTAGATAATAGAGCCAACCGAGAGTATAAAATAAGTTTGTGTAAGATACTTAGAAATAATAAGGAATCCAAACATATGAGAAAGATCAAGATTCTACGGAAAAAGAAGAGGCCGGTTTCTTTCTTTAAGGAACCAAATAGAACTTCCGAAAATGAAAGACATTATTTCCAGTGACAGCAAAAGATCAGAGGATGGGTTTAAAAGCAGATTCATCTGCTTTAGTGAACTGGAAGATAGAAGTAAGGAAATTATTCAGAAGGCAGCAAGGAGAGATAGCAAATGTATAAACGGTTAAGAGATACAGAAAAATGATGCAAAGGTCCAAAAAACCTCTAATAGGAATGACAGAATCAGAGACTAAAGAGAGCAGGGGTAAACCAATAATCAAAAGGATACTGGCTGGAAATTTTCAGATTTGAAAACAGACATAGTTCCTCGTATTCTAAAAGCATGAGCCACAGCAAGAATCAATAAAACTGAATCACAGGGGAACCGGCGCAGGTCAACAAAGAAAAGGGGAAAGATCTTAAAATCAACCAGAAAGAAAAGACACAGTGCTATCAAAGGGATAATAAACTGACAGCAGACTTCTCACCAACTGCAATAAAAATGGAATCATATCACTAATGCATTCGGGGAATGGGGGGAAATGTCATACCCAACTAAACTACAATTCAAGAATGAGTGAAATAAAGATATTCTTTTTGATATATTTTAAAATATTTATTTATTTATTTGTTGAGACAAGGTCTCACTCTGTCACCCAGGTTGGGGTACAGTGGTGCGATCATGGCTCACTGCAGCCTCGATCTCATGGGCTCAAGGGATCCTCCTGCCTCAGCCTCCCTAGTAGCTAGGACTACAGGTGTGCACCTCCATGCCTGGCTAATTTTTTTTTTTTCCCGAGTAGCTGGGACTACAGGTGAGCACCACCACTCCCGGCTATTTATTTATTTATTATTTTGTAGAGACAAAGTCTCATTATGTTGCCCAGCCTGGTCTTGAACTCCTGAGCTCAAATAATCCTCCCACCTCGGCCTCCCAAAATGCTGGGATTACAGGTGTGAGCCACTGCACCCAGCCAGTAAAGATATTCTTCAACAAAGGTTGAGAGGGCTGACCACTCACAAACCCTCACTGAAAGAACGACTTAAAGATGTTCTTCCATTAAAAGGAAATTGAACGAAAAGAACAAAGCAAGATGCAACAGAGGAATGGTGAACAAAGAAACTAGTAACCATGGCCATGAGTCCAAAAAAAAAAAAAAAAAACAATGCATAAAAACAATATGACTGACCAAATTATAACTAAATACTAGACAGCATTGACTTGTAAGACAAGGTCCTTGCATTGTTTGCGGTGAAATTGGAGACGATTAAGATTTGATAAAATGAAGTGTTTGCGATTAAAAATAAAAAGACCTTGATAATTTCATATCCGTTAGTGTGGATTCAGATCCATTAGAAAGCTTACATTTATCTAAAACTAACTCCAAGTCAGCCGGAATATATCCCAGGAATAAAAAAATAACCCTTCAAAACCAGAGATTTTGTAACTGAACTCCGGTCCAGGCCATTCATCACCTGAAGGCCAAAAACTCAAAGAGAGGAGCTTTGGTGAAAGGAAAGTTAGCTTTATTTGAGAAGCCAGCAACCGGGAGGAGTCAGTGAACTAGACTTCAGTGATCACCTCTCTGAGTTGTGCCTCTGGATTAGGGGTTTTTAAGGGAAAGCAGAGGAAATAATGATCAAAACATTCTTCTAAAACGTGTTCAGTCTCAGGTGGGCAGTTAATCACTGCTTTCTTGGTCAATGTTTTGTGACCTTCTACAGGCACCGTCAGCCTATTCTTACCAGGCTGGTCAGCCCCTTCCCAGAGCTGCTGGTTGGCGTGTTTTCTTTTATCTCTGTTGAAGGTCCTGTTTTCCTGAGACTATTTTTAGTGAATCATCTACAGACTCAAGCAAAGCAATAATCACATTCAAGCAAGCAAGCTTTTATCTTAACTTGGAGTCAGTAACATTACAATTTATTTGTAAAAGATGGCAGAGTGAAGAAAGATAAAAGAATCTCCCTTCCCCGATCCTACTAAATAAATTAAAAAATAATAAATAAATAATGGTAAAAAGCAGAATGAGAAGAAGAGAAGACTAAGGAGGAGAAGAAGAGAAGACTAAGGAGGAGAAGCAGGAGAAGGAGGAAGAGAGGGAGGAAAGTGGCTTCCCAGGAATATATATATATATATTTATATGAATATACATATATGTATATATACACGTATACATATACGTGTATATATACATACATGCATTATACATGTATGTATATCTACATGTATATTATATATGTATTTATAGCTACATGTATATTATATATGTATATAAATACATGTATATTACATATATGGATATAAATATAAATACATGTATATTACATATATTTATATAAATATAAATACATGTATATTACATATATATTTATATAAATATAAATACATGTATATTACATATATATTTATATAAATATACTTACATGTATGTTACATATATATTTATATAAATATGCACACATGTATGTTACATATATTTATATAAATATACATACATGTATATTACATATATGTTTATATAAATATACATACATGTATATTACATATATGTTTATATAAATATACACGCATGTATATTACATATATATTTATATAAATATACACGCATGTATATTCCATATATATTTATATAAATATACACACATGTATATTTACATGTATTTATATAAATATACACGCATGTATATTTACACGTATTTATATAAATATACATACATGAATATTTACATGTATTTATATAAATATATGTATATCTACTTATATAAATACATGTATATCTATTTATATAAATACATGTATATCTATTTATATAAATACATGTATATTTACATAAATATAAATACATGTATATTTATGTATTTATATTATATTTATATTTATATTTATATATATTATGTATTTATATAAAAAAATACATGTATATTTATATAAATATAAATACATAAATATACATGTATTTATATTTATATAAATACATAAATATACATGTGTTTATATAACTATAAATACATATGTATTTATATAACTATAAATACATATATAATATAACTATAAATACATATATATTTATATAACTATAAATACATATATTTTTTATATATATTTATATATATTTATATAACTATAAATACATATTTATATATTTATACAACTATAAATACATATATATTTATATAACTATAAATACCTATATATTTATTTATATAACTATAAATACATATACATATTTATATAACTATAAATACATATATATTCATATATATTTATATAACTATAAATACATATATATTCATATATATTTATATAACTATAAATACGTATAAATTTATATATATTTACATAACTATAAATACGTATATATTTATATATATTTATATAACTATAAATACGTATATACTTATATATATTTATATAACTATAAATACGTATATATTTATAGATAACTATAAATATGTATATATTTATATATGTATATAACTATAAATAAGTATATATTCATATATGTATATAACTATAAATAAGTATATATTTATATATTTATATAACAATAAATAAGTATATATTTATATATTTATATAACTATAAATAAGTATATATTTATATATATTTATATATTTATATAACTATAAATAAGTAATTTATATATTTATATAACTATAAATAAGTATATATTTATATACATTTATATAACTATAAATATGTATATATTTATATACATTTATATAACTATAAATATGTATATATTTATATACATTTATATAACTATAACTACGTATACGTAGTTCTATAAGTATAACTACGTATACGTAGTTCTATAAGTATAACTACGTATACGTAGTTCTATAACTATAACTACGTATACGTAGTTCTATAACTATAACTACGTATACGTAGTTCTATAACTATAACTACGTATACGTAGTTCTATAACTATAACTACGTATACGTAGTTCTATAACTATAACTACGTATACGTAGTTCTATAACTATAACTACGTATACGTAGTTCTATAACTATAACTACGTATACGTAGTTCTATAACTATAACTACGTATACGTAGTTCTATAACTATAACTACGTATACGTAGTTCTATAACTATAACTACGTATACGTAGTTCTATAACTATAACTACGTATACGTAGTTCTATAACTATAACTACGTATACGTAGTTCTATAACTATAACTACGTATACGTAGTTCTATAACTATAACTACGTATACGTAGTTCTATAACTATAACTACGTATACGTAGTTCTATAACTATAACTACGTATATATTTATATCTACATTTTATATATAAATGTACATATATGTATTTATATCTACGTATTTATATATACAAATATATACGTATTTATACATACAAATATATACGTATGTATATATATGCATTTATATAGATAAATATATACACATTTATATATAAATATATGCACATTTATATATAAATATATGCACATTTACATATATAAATATATACATATATAACATATGCACATATATACACATATGTATACATATATACATATACATACATATATACATATACATATATACATATACATACATATATATGCATATATATAAATATATGGGTATTCATATATACATGTATATTATATAGGTATTTATATATGTATTTATATATGTATTATATATGTACATATATATAGTACATATATATATGTATAAATTCTTGTGGGGAGGATGGCTGGTTTAGCACACTTCTCATTCTGTCCCCACCCCCTGGAAGCAATACTGAGGAAAAACAATGTGAGCCAGTCAGATCCTGAGAATGGGATGTAAGGCTCTCTAACTTGAGGAGAAATGGACTGAGAGAATAAGCAGAAAAAAATTAAGTAAATACCTTTGTGAACAGAAGCCCTCAACTGCCACTCCTAGATTTCACCAGCGGTAGGAAGGCTCCCAATTCTTTCCATTTTCCAAGACACCGTGCTGAGTTGGGCAAACAAAACAAAACCCTCAGAGTAAGACACACCCTTGCATGGATGGACTAGAGCATGATACATGATATTTAGCAAGATCTTAGAAGAAAAGGTAGATTGAAATCAACATCCCGCCTGCCCTCAAATTATCACCCTCAGAATTTTAGAGCAAATAGAACGTCTGACAATGTTTTCCATAATTGAAATAAAAATAAATGGTTTAGCAATGATGCTAACAATCTACAGGGATAGAGAGGGAGAGGGAAAAGGAGAGAAGAGAGGAGAGAGAGAGGGAGGGAGGAAGGAAGGAAGACAGAAGGAAGAAAGGAGGGAAAAAGAGAAGAGGGGAGGAGGGAAGAAAGAAAAAGAAGAAAAGAAATAAGGAAATAGAGAGAAAGAGAAAGAAAGAAGAAGAAAGAAAGAAAAAAGAAAGAAGAAAGGAAGAAGAAAGAAAGAGAAAGAAAGAAACCATCATAGTATACAAAAGACAGATAACCATCACAGACTGGAAGAATGCATAAAACAAGGAACAGATGCAACTAACCCTAGAGTTCTCTAAGCCATAGTAAAATTTAAAATATGATTTCAACTTAACAAAGTTTCAAAGACCAGATGATTGGCAACCGAATATGATTTTTTTTTTTAAAAAAAGGAGATTACTGAGCTCAGAAAAGAAACCGAGAACTCAAAGAACCACATGGTGGATCAAAGAAGTAAATTAGGAAGAGCAAGATGCAGAAGAGACATGCACACAAATCGAAACAAGGGCATGGAGGAAGGACTTTAGATGGTCACGCTAATGCTGATCCAACATTAAGATAATTTACATGCCTTAAGTAAAGAGCCTAATAAATGGGATAGAAAAATATCCGCAGATGCCATATGTGAAAAGTTTCCAGAAATAAAGGAAGAATTGAACCTGCTCCTGAAAAGGACAAAGTCTCTACCATGAAAAATTGATGCAGAACAATCAATATTGAGATATGTTCTAGTTGTGTTATGGTACTTCAAAAAAAATTAAAGAATTTCTTAAATTCTTTAAAGACACCTAAGTGCGTGCGCGCGCGCGCGCGCGCACACACCCACACCCACACCCACACACACACATCACTTACAAGGGAACAAATTTGTTCCACTTAAATATAAAAGTAAAATGTAACATCTCCAGAATGTTTCTGCTCCTGGGTGAGATGAAGCATGCACACTCTACTGAATGCAGCTATAAAATGTGGACACAGTGCACGGGCCAGCTATTTGAGGACTCTGAAAAGTAAATGGAAGGAGGCAGACCGGGGAAAGACTACAATCTGAAGCACCACTGAAACAGCAGTGAATTTCACATTTTCCCCCCTTTAGTATCCTTGGCTCAATGTAGCCTGCAAGTTAGAAGTAGACAGTGGTGTGAACAGAGAGAGCTCTGGTTCTGACTTGAGAAGAGGGAAAAGGGAATACTAACCCTCAGCGATAGTTAAGGGAATCCCCAGTTTTTCTTTCTTCTTTTCTTTGTACTTTCATGTTCTAGCCCACAGGCAATCCTGTGGCAGCAGTGGTGGTGACAGAGGCAGTGACAGTGACAGTGGCAGCCGCCAGGGCCTTCAGGTGATTAAAGCTCTGAAGGAAAGTAACCTTCCTCTCTGATTGTAGGTCCCAAAAGGGTGCCCGTGACTTCTTTTTCCCCTCTTTGGTCTTCCTGCCAAATCACACCAGAGGAAGGCAAAGGCACAGGAAGCGTGTGGCAGAGAAGAGTGACTAAAGCGACAGCAACAGCTTCACGGCTACAAGGTTGAAAAGGGGAAGCTGAGGGAACCAGAAAGTGCTGGGGAGATTGCAGGGAGGGAGGAAGTGCTTGGGAAAGTAAACCCATGAAGCTGTGTATGAGCTTCTGGGCTTACCCCCCAAGGTGTGTATGTACAGATGTGATCCTGTACGACATACAAAGGACTTTGAGAACTGCACTGAGTAAGGGATATAGACCTCGCCAGCTCCAAGACTGCTGATCATGCTTAACAGAACCAAATACCATTGCAAAGGCTTTGAAATGGAACTAACAATAAAACCCCCGGTCAGAACATGTGGCCTGAGCCTAAGTGACTGGGGGAAAAATGAGTGGACACTTGGGGATCTGTGGGAATATGACAAAAGAGCTACCTTTTGTGTCATCATAGTGACAGAAGGAAAGGAGGAAGGGGGTGGGACTGAAAAAGTATTCAAATAAATAATGGCTGGAAGATTCTAAATACGGCAAAAGACACATGCCTGTACATTTAAGAAGCTGAGTGAACCCCAAACAGAATAATCTTAAAGAAACTTACACCAAGAAGCATCACAGTCAAACTTCTGAAAACTAAGGACCTAGGAAAAAAGTCCCAAAAGCAGAGAGAGAGAGAAAGGAAACCTTACCTATACGGGAAAAGGAATTAGAATGGCAATATATTTCTCATTAGAAACCATGGAGGCCAGAGGAAGTGGCATAACACTTCTCAAGTGGCGAAACAAAAGAACCCTGTCTACAAAGTGAAATTACCTTCAGGAATGCAGGGGAAATCAAGACATTCGCAGAAGAAGGAAAAGTAAGAGAGATTGTTGCCATCAGACCTACCCTTACCTCTACGCTTAGAGAAGCTTCCTGCATGAGATTCCACTAGGCATGTAAAATGCCTTGGCTGAGCATGACCTGCTCACCAATTCTCTCTAATGTGGACATTTATCATGCTGCCCAGTATTGGGAAGATATGTCTTAGAATTTCTCACGAGCTCCTAGTACAAGTCTGGTCTAGTTTCTGCCTCCAACCCCTCCACTGAAATTGCTCTTGCCAAGGCCCCCAGCAACACTTGCATTGCTTAACTCAGTGAACAGGTTTTAATGCTTATCATTTTGGAACTCAGCAAGTGTTTCTGAGTTTGTCCCTTCTTGTTCAGTTCCTCTGGCTTCCTTCTGCACCTTTGCTCTCATCTCTTTCTGGCTTGATTATCTTTTAGCGTGCCCCCCAACCCCGCACCAACTTTATCTGTGGAGACACTCCTCTAGTCTTCTTCCAATGATGTTCCTCTTTTGCTTGCCCCTTAAAAGAAGTTGTCCTTGGTCCCCTTATATATTCTATGTGCTCTCCCTGAATGGTCTCAACTACATTCATGGCTTCAAGAACTACCCTGATGAGTCGCAAATCTGTATTTTCAGTATTGACTTCACTCCTGAACTCCTAAGCCAAATCTCCTTCATCTCCATCTGGATATCCCACAGGCATTTCAAATTTCACACGCTGAAGACTGAACTCATCTTCCTACCCATACGCAGACCTCCTCCTTCATCCCATTTGTCCAGGAATGACTCCAAAGTCTGTGGTCACCTCACTCTATCCCTGTGGAGTCATGCTAGAGCTTTTTCACTTCCCCATCGCCACTCCCCTCCCCTGCCAACCAATGCCCCGCTTTTCCAATTGGCTAACTTGTACTCGTTCTTCAAGCTTCATATTGGACACCATTTCTCCAGGAACATTTCCCCAACCCCAAACGTCTGTGTAAAGTACTCCTCTTATGTGTTCCTACAGCACTTTCTTAGTCCATCTGTGTTGCTATAAAGGAATACCTGAGGCTGGGTAATTTATAAAGAAAAGAGGTTTATTTGGCTCATGATTCTGCAGGCTGTACAGGAAACATGGTGCTGGCATCTGCTTGGTTTCTGGTGAGGGTCTCAGGCTGCTTCCACTCATGGCATAAGGTGAAGGGGAGCCGGCAAGTGCAGAGATCACATGGTGAGAGAGGAATCAAGGTGGGGTGGGGGGGAGGTGCTACACTCTTTTTTAACAACCAGCTCTTGTGGGAATGAATCAAGTGAGAACTCACTCATTACTGCGAGGCTGGCACCAAGCCATTCATGAAGGATCCACCCCATGACCCAAACACCTTCCATTAGACCCCACCTTCCAACACTGGGTATCAAATTTCCACATGAGATTTGGAGGGGTCAAACAAACCAAACTATAACCAGCACCTTGAACTTCCCCTCTCATAGCACTTATCACAGTATAGTGTTGTCATTGTCTGGCTCCTTGTCTGTATGTTCCACCAGACTGCATGCAGGGATCTGATCTATATTTCTCGTTGGTGTTGTCTCAATGCTTAACGCAGTATACCTGGCACTACCCTTCAATATTTTTTGAAGAATGAGCACATGAATTATCATGTCTCCAGCTAGGTTCGCCAGTATGAGTAATATGTAGTGAGTGTCTACTGTGTGCCATTTTACTACCTAAACTTTTTATGGACTCTGTCCCCTAGTCTTATCTACCAATGCCATTGTCTTAGTTGAGATATCTGTCATTTCTTGACTGGTATAATACAGCAGCTTTCTAATTCCAATCTCAGTCCTCTCTGTTCTATTCTCCAGACACAATCCTCTCTGTTCTATTCTCCACACAGCTTCCAGGGTGATATTTCTAGAGGCAAATCAGACCACGTCACTCCCAAGCTGAAAGACCACAGTGGGTTCAGTGTAGCCTACAGGGTATTCTAAAACCTCAGCATGGCATAATAGAACCTCCATGTCTTGGCTCCTGCCTACCTCTTTCCCAGCCACATCAACCACTACTGCTCCACTGGCATCGTACTCTCCAGCCTTAATGAATTGGTTGCAACTCCCCTCCTCCCACCGGTGCCTTGGCTTCTCATCATGCTACAGATTCTTTAACACACACATTGTCCTCCAAGAAGCTTGCCAGATCCACTCCTATTCTTTCAACGAAATGTTTACTGACCACTCTTTATACACTATGACCAAATAGGATTTATCCCACAAATGTAAGGTTGGTTCAACATGTGAAAATCAGTTTATATAATACACCATATCAATGGTTGGTTCAACATGTGAAAATCAATTTATATAATACACCATATTAACAGAATGCACGGCAGAGCGGGGGCGGGGGAGGGGGCTCATGGTCATCTTAATCATGTACAAAAAGGATCATTTGACAAAACGCAGTACCCTTTCATGAAAATAAATTCAACAAACCAGGAACAGAAAGAAACTTCTTCAACCTGATAGAGGGCATCCATGAAAAACCCAGAGATAATATCATACTTAATGGTGAAAGACTGGTTGAAACAACTGACTGTTGCAGATTGATCTTGGATACTGCAACTTTGCTGAGCAATGAATAACATGAAAATAAGATTAAGGAAATGATTCATTTTACAGTAGCATCGAAACAATAAAATGTCGAGGAATAAATTTAACAAAAGGTGTACAAGATGTATACTCTGAAAATTACAAGACGTTGCTAAAATAAATTAAAGAAGACCTAAATAAATCGAAAGGCATTTTGTGTTAACGGACTGGGACACTTAATATTGTTAAGATGCCCGTAATCTCCAAGGCAATATACAGATTCATTGTGATGCCTGTCAGAATCCAACCTGCCTTCTTTGTAAAAACTGACAAGCTGATCCTAAAATTCATAAGAAAATGTAAGGGGCTCAGATAGCCAAAACAATCTCAGAAAAGAAAAAAGTTGAAGGACTCACACTTCCCAATTTCAAAACGTACTACAAAACCGCAGTAATCCGAAAAGGGTGGTACTGCCATCGTGATAGATACATTAGGTCAATGTTACAGAACTCAGAGTCAGGAATAAACCCATATATTTATGTAAAGTTTATTTTCAGTAAGAGTTCCGGCACCCCTCAATGGGTGGAGGGGAAGAATAATCCCCTCAACAAACTGCACTGGGACAACTGGATAGCCACATGCAAAAGAATGCCCCTGGACCCCTACCTCACATCATGTAAAGAATTAATTCAAAATGGATCACAGATCTAAATGTAAGGGCTGAAACTATAAAACTCTAAGAAGAAAACAGAGATGTAACTTTGCACGACCTTGGATTAGGCAACAGCTCCTTCAGTATGACACCAAAGGCAAAGCCACAGATATCTTTTCATTTGGCAAGTTGGACTACATCCAAATGTAAATCTTTTGGGCAACAAAGGGCTCTATCCAGAAAGTGAATGGGAGAAACATTTGCAAATCACATATCTGATAAGAGTCTATTTTCCAGAATATATGAATAAGTTTTAGAAGCCCACAGCCAAAATACAATCAACCGAATTAAAAAATGGGCAAAGGGCTTGAATAGACATTCCTCCAAAGCAGAGGTACAGAGGGCCAAGAAGCACATGAAAAGATGTCTTAGTCTGTTTTCTGTTGCCATAATTGAATACCCGACACTGAACAATTTATAAAGAAAAGAAATTTATTTCTTACCGTTCTGGGGACTGGGAAGTGCCCCGGCATCTGGGGATGGCAGAGGGTATCACATGGCGAGAGGGCAAGAGCGTGTATGTCGTTTCAGGCCTCTCTTCCTATTCTTATAAAGCCACCAGTCGCATCCTGGGGGTCTCACCCCGATGACCTTATCTAATCCTAATTACCGTCTCAAAGGCTGCGCCTCCAATCAACATGTGAATTTGGGGATTAAGTTTCCAAGACACACAATTTGGGGGACGCACTCAAACCACAGCAACATCATTAGCCATTTGGGAAATACAAATGAAAACCACCATGAGATAGCACTTCACACCCACTAGGATGGCTACTGTAAACAAAACAAAATGAGGCAAACAGAAAACAAGTTTTGATGAGGCTGTGAAGAAATTGGGACTCTCATGCACTACTGTTGGGAATGCGAAAGATTACAGCTGCTGTGGAAATCAGTTTGGTGGTTCCTCGATAAGTTAAACAGAATTACCACACGAGCCAGCAGTTTGACTCCTAGAAATAGACCCAAAAGAACTGAAAAGAGATATTCAAAGAAAAACCTGTAGAGAGATGGTCATGGCAGTGCCATTCACAATAGCCAGAAGGGGGAAATAACCTGTCCATCAACTGACGAGTGGGTAAACAAAATGTGGCCTCCTATTTATACAACAGAATCGTACTCATTCAAAGGAAGGAAGTAGTGATTCATGCCTCTACATGGATGAACCCTGATGAAACCATTACGCTAAGTGAAAGCAGCCAGACACACAAGGCCTCACATTTGGTCGTATAATTCCATCTATAGGAAATCTCCAGAACAGGCTAACCTCTACGGACAGAAAGCAGATGGACTAGGGGTTGCCAGGGACTATCGGGAACGTGCGTATGGGCGGGGGGAGGGGGTGTGTGTGGGAGGGTGTGGGGGCTGGTAGTGGTGGTGTGGAAGGAGGCGTGCGCCAAGTGACTGCTTATAGGTACAGGGGTTTCGGTTTCCTTTCGGGGTGTTGAAAACGTTTCGGAACTAGGTGGTCGTGATGGATGTGCAACATTGTGAAGGCGTGGTACCCATCCTCCCCTCGCCCACCCCTTTGTCTTTCCCACAGTGTTCCCATCCAGTAGAAAGGGAAAGTTCCCACTGGCAAAGAGAGGGTCACCAGCGCGATTCCCCCTGCCCCGCCCCACCCCACCCCCACGGCCCTCCAGCCACTTCTAGGCCCAGGCCTGCTCCCTCGAGGCCAATGGGAAAGTGATGAGGTCACCTGACGGACGTGCGTCCCTTGTGAGGGGCCGTCACCACATGCGTGCCCGTCACCACATGCGTGCCCGTCACCGGATGTGCGTGCCCATTGGTCTCGGCTCCCTAGCCAATGAGGGGCTGGGCCCTGGTCGCTAGGATACACAGTACTGGACGCGCTAACTGTCCTCTTGAGAGCCATCTTGCCTAGCTGGGCCAAGCCGAGATAGCACACTCAACGCCCAGCATGCCGAGGAGGAGGAGACACCGAGGGTCCTCCGGTGCTGGCGGCCGGGGGCGGACCTGCTCTCGCACCGTCCGAGCGGAGCTTTCGTTTTCAGTGAGCCAGGTGGAGCGCAGTCTACGGGAGGGCCAGTACGCTCAGCGCCTGAGTCGCACGGCGCCGGTCTACCTCGCTGCGGTTATTGAGTACCTGACGGCCAAGGTCCTGGAGCTGGCGGGCAACGAGGCCCAGAACAGCGGAGCGCGGAACATCACTCCCCTGCTGCTGGACATGGTGGTTCACAACGACAGGCTACTGAGCACCCTTTTCAACACGACCACCATCTCTCAAGTGGCCCCCGGCGAGGACTAGCTTCTGACACCCGGCCCCTGGGACCTGACAGGTCCACTCGTCCACCCACCCGGCCCCAAATCCCCCGGCCTTAAACACCCTCCCCCCACAGCCCAGGCCCCAAAGTCTTGGGCCTTCATTAATTCTGTCAATAAAATGTTTAAAGGAACCCATCTGCCTGCTTCAGTCACTTTGCCTTGGGGTGGGGGTGGGGGGGCGGTGAGATGGGTTGGGGGGTTGTGAGACCTCCACAGCTGGAGGGATGGAGAGGTGGTGGGGGTCTGGGGTTGGGTGGGAGTCAGGGATGGCACAGAGGAGCAGTCTCTGCCGGTGACAGTGCAGGGGAGTGGCCCTGGGTGGGAAGGGGACACCCCCGCTGGTTCTGAGCAAGTCAGGGCCTGCCCGGGAAAGTCCTCAGCATGATGGTGTTCGTTGGGGCGGGTGGGCCTCAAGACCATGACTGCAGTGTTGCGACAGGACGGACTTCTAAGGCAACCGGGGTGGGGACGGAGAGGTGGACCCGGCGCTTGGCAAGGGGCCCTGGACCGGAAGACGGAGGAGTGAGTAGTCGGGGCGGGGGGGGGGCGGAGGGGGGCGGAACAACAGTCCAGAAATGCACAGACATGGAATTAGGGTCACGAGTTTAGTTTGGGTCATGTTCAGATGGAGAGGCTGTGGGATGCCTTTAGCAGCCTAGACCATTTGCATTGCAGCCGAGCTAGCAGCAGCTGGTGCCCCGCCAGGCCCCGCGTACCTTCCCAGGGTCTTGGCTCCGCATCCCCGAGACCCTCCATTTGCATACGCCGCTCACAGCCCGGCCAGGCCCCGCCTCCGATCCCGCTCTTTGCATATCACCAGGGCAAGGGGCAGGCTCGGGCTGGGGAGCCGGCGCGGGCACGGCGGCAGCCCGCCGAGGGGGACGCAGGGCACGTCGCCCCGCCCCGGCCCGCCCGCCAGCTGCGGCGGCGCGTCGGGAAGTGCTTGGGGCGGCGAGCATGGCGGCAGCGGCTGCAGGCCTGGGCGGCGGCGCCGGCCCGGGACCCGAGGCCGGGGACTTCCTGGCCCGCTACCGGCTGGTGTCGAACAAGCTGAAGAAGCGGTTCCTGCGGAAGCCGAACGTGGCGGAGGCCGGCGAGCAGTTCGGACAGCTGGGCCGGGAGCTGCGCGCTCAGGAGTGTCTGCCCTACGCGGCCTGGTGCCAGCTGGCGGTGGCGCGCTGCCAGCAGGCGCTCTTCCACGGGCCCGGGGAGGCGCTGGCCCTCACCGAGGCCGCCCGCCTCTTCCTGCGGCAGGAGCGCGACGCGCGCCAGCGCCTGGTCTGCCCCGCCGCCTACGGGGAGCCGCTGCAGGCCGCCGCCAGCGCCCTGGGCGCCGCGGTGCGTCTGCACCTCGAGCTGGGTCAGCCGGCCGCCGCCGCCGCCCTCTGCCTCGAGCTGGCCGCCGCCCTGCGCGACCTGGGCCAGCCGGCCGCCGCCGCCGGTCACTTCCAGCGCGCCGCCCAGCTCCAGCTGCCCCAGCTGCCCCTGGCCGCGCTGCAGGCGCTTGGCGAGGCCGCCTCCTGCCAGCTGCTGGCGCGCGACTACACCGGCGCCCTGGCGGTCTTCACGCGCATGCAGCGCCTGGCGCGGGAGCACGGCAGCCACCCGGTGCAGTCACTGCCGCCGCCCCCGCCGCCGGCACCCCAGCCCGGGCCCGGGGCGACGCCCGCCCTACCGGCCGCGCCGCTTCCTCCGAACTCCGGCTCGGCGGCGCCCTCTCCCGCCGCCCTGGGCGCCTTCTCGGACGTGCTAGTCCGCTGCGAGGTGTCCCGCGTGCTGCTGCTGCTCCTCCTGCAACCACCGCCCGCCAAGCTGCTGCCGGAGCACGCCCAGACCCTGGAGAAGTACTCCTGGGAGGCTTTTGACAGCCACGGGCAGGAGAGCAGCGGCCAGCTTCCCGAGGAGCTCTTTCTGCTGCTCCAGTCTTTGGTCATGGCTACCCACGAAAAGGACACGGAAGCCATCAAGTCGCTGCAGGTGGAGATGTGGCCACTGTTGACTGCTGAGCAGAACCACCTCCTTCACCTCGTTCTGCAAGAAACCATCTCCCCCTCAGGACAGGGAGTCTGATCCGTCCCATTCACCCAATGACTTCTTTTTGCCCAGGCCGGGACTTTTTGCATCAGTCACGTTAACCAGATGACTTTGCCTGTTACCAAACCTCATGCATCCACGTTTGCGTCTGGGGAGGAATAAAAAGACATCGTTCCCGCTTCTGCGTTTTGTTATTCCTACTGCCGCCATAGGAATTATTTCGTTGGCTGAACGTTACCAGCACCCCGAGAACACATTTTGATAGAATCAGAGTAGAGGACATGGCTGTCTTCTAAAAAGCCACGACATGAAAATGACAATCCCTTTCGTCTCCTTCCTCCGCTGCTTCCACCCAACGCAGCCTCCTGCCTCCGCCTTTGTTTCATAGTGAGGATCTTATTTTGCACGGCGCCCTCCCTCTAAATACCTACCCTAGATGATTTCATCCTGCCCCTCACTTCTTAACATATTCCTGTGTCTTTGTAATGGCCAAATTTCTCCTTCCACTCGTCCGCACGGTACGTCTTCATGGGAGTCATTTTATTCCTTACAGCTTCCTTGTAACCACAGCCCTAAATCCATGATAAAGCTACTCTTGTACTCCTCATGTGTGGTTTTGGTGTCCGTCGTCTATAAAATGTGACTCTCTTACCTACTTGTCAGGAGGCCAGCAGCAGAACCAGATAGCTGTTTGGGCTCCAGGCTGTATTCGTTCCTTTGAAATTTGCGCTATGCCTCCTGTGTGGGCAACGAACCTGCAGAGATCATCTATGATGTGCTCCGTACTGGGGTGACTGCAATGCAGATACATCCAGTGCAGCGGGTCTGGTGCCGATGCATCGATTTGCATTGGAATTCACGGTTCTGGTTCCATTCGCAGAGGTATATGCAGTCTGGATCACAACAGCTTTTATTTGTAATAGGGATTTTTTTTTTTTTTTTTTTTTTTTTTTTTTCGAGATGGAGTCTCACTCTGTCGCCCAGGCAGGAGCGCAGTGGCGTGATCTCGGCTCACTGCAACCTCCGCCTCCTGGGTTCAAGCGATTCTCCTACCTCAACCTCCAGGGTGCCTGGGATTAACAGGCGTGCACCACCACGCTGGGCTAATTTTTGTATTTTTAATAGAGATGGGGGTCTCACCATGTTGGCCAAGCTGGTCTCCAACTCCTGACCTCAGATGATCCACCCTCCTCGGCCTCCCAAAGTGCTGGGATTACAGGCATGAGCCACCACGCCTGGCCTGTAATAGGGATTTTGCTGCAACTTTTAGTTAAGGAGGTGAAATCAGAGTGCGTGGCCCTTTGGTGTTGTGCGATCACGTGACTGCAAGGCAGCCTCCGTGTTCCCCCAAAGCAGGATGGCGTTCCGTTTGAGAACACTTAAGTTTCCAAGGCTTTCTGGCTCAAATGGAGCATGCCCCCCAACTAAGCTGTTTTCTTACTTATTGCGTCTTTTTAATCCTTTTGATGGTGACAACAAGAACTCTTCAGAATATAGCCTCTTTCTCAAACTTTCAACCCTGGGGAAATGCATCCTTTGGGCCGAAGTTGCACACAATACTGATCTTCGGGGCTGAGATGTAAGGACACAGTTTGGAGTAGGTGTTTTTGTTTTGCGTCTTTTTGCAGGGGAGAGGTGTGGAGGGTTGTCACTGTGAGTTGAGTGCCTCCAAATGGGTGGGACTTGTAGGGTGTTCTTTTCTGCTTCTATTTCTATTTCGACAGTGTGGAAGTAATGGGAAGCACAGGAGAGGCCCATTCCACCGTCATTCCTCTTTCTCTCACTTGGCTGCCAGGAAGGGTCCTACGGAGCCCTGAACGCCTAGCCCAAATTATTGTAAAAGCGGTTGAAGGGCTCATGCTCCTTTGCTCTTTGGCTCTTTCCTGGTATGCTCCTCTTAACCCGGGCTGCAGACCTGGCCGGCTGGCTTCTTGTCAGGTTCAGGAGTTACGGAGCATGACTGGTGACCAGTTTGGGATTTGGGCTTCAGGAGAAGCCTCCTTAGGCCTCTGGTCCAAACTCCTTGCGTCAGGGAGGTGAGGGGAAGGATAACCAGACGGTCAGGTAGTGGGTATCTGAGCATAATTCTAGGAAACACTAAAACTCCTCGTTTTCCATTTGCCGTGGGCTCATTCGTGTATCTCCCTCAGAAGCTTAAGAGCAGTGATAACTGGGCCGAGGCCAGATTTCAGCATTTTTGAGAATTCCCTCGTAATGTATCACATCAGTATCAAAAGTCAACACTGATTTCTAGCATGCCAAAAGCAAATACTTTCAGAGGACATGATTAGTTTGCTTTTTAACTTGAAAACAATTCCAAATTCACACTTAAAACAGTGTAAACCGTCGGAAATGGTGGCAGCGAAGCAGTGAACCCTTAAAGGCTGTTGGGGTTCCCCTTCTCCCCATTGTGAGGTACTCCCAAAAGGATAAATGTTGCTTATGAAAGAATATTTTATACGTGAATAGTACAAAGACAAAGACGTTTGAGAACCGCTACGCCGGAGGAAGGTGGTCAAGACTGAAATTAGCGTGTTAGGCAAGATCTGGTTCCTAGGTGCTGAGGATTCTGGTGCCAAGGATTAATGTTAACCGTGCAGGCATCTCTACCACCGTTAGAGGAGACCAGCAGCCCACAGACTCTTTCTGTCAAGGGCGGGATAGAAATGTGTTAGTCTTTACAGGCCACAGGTGGTCTCTGTTGCACAGTCTTCTTTGTTTCTTTGTATGTTTGTCTTTGCAATCCTTTCAACGTGTAAAAACTATTCTTAACTCACAGTCCGTACAAAAGCAGGCTATGGGCCAAATTCTGGGGCTATAGTTTGCCCACCCCTGAATTAGAACCCAGGACATAGTAGTTGCTCAATAACTGTTTAATTTTTTTTTATTTCAATAACTTTTGGCTTACAAGTGGTTTTTGGTTAAATGGATGAATTATATAGTGGTAAATTCTGAGATTTTAGTGTACCCATCACCCGAGTAGTGTACATTGTACCCAATATGTAGTTTTCTTATCCCACACCCTCACACTCTTCCCCCTTGTGTGTCTCCAAAGTCCATTATATCACTCTGTATGTCTTTGCATTCTCATAGCTTAGCTCCCACTTACAGGTGAGAACACAGGGTAATTTGGTCTTCCATTCCTGAGTTACTTCACTTAGAATAATGGCCTCCAGCTCCATCCAAGTTGCTGCAAATGACATTATTCTGTTTCTCTTTATGGCCGAGTAGTTCTCCACGGTGTGTACATACCACATTTTCTATATCTACTCATTGGTTGATTGGTGCTTCGGTTCGTTCTATATCTTTGCATTTGTGAATTGTGCTGAAATAAACATATGTGTGCATTTGTGTTTTTCATATAATGACTTCTTCTCCTTTGGGCAGATACCCAGTAGTGGGATTGCTGGATCGCGTGGTAGATCTACTTTTAGTTCTTTAAGGAATCTCCATACTGTTTCCCATAGAGGTTATACATTCCCACCTAGCAGTGTATGCACCGTCCCTTTTCACCACATCCACGCCAACGTCTATTGCTTTTTACGTGTTTGATAGAATTCACCAGTAATACTATATGGGTCTGAAATTTTCTTCACAAAAGAAGGTTTTTTGTTCTGATTTTAATTTCTTTAATATCTATAGGACAATTTCCATTTTAAATTTCTTCCTCAGTCACTTTTAGTAACTTGTATTTGTCTATTTATTTTTTTGCATTTTTTGACTGAAGTTGATCTTAATATTTCCTTGTTATACTACCAGCATCTCTAGAGTCTGTCAATATATCCTCTCATTCATTCCTGGGCATATTGAGAATTTGTGTTTCCTCACTCCTTTTTGTTTTTTTTTTTATTCATTTTGTTGCTGACTTGTCAGAGTATTCATTTCAATGACGCTATTGACTTTTAAAATTTCTTGTGTTTTTAATCTGTTTTGTATTTCATTGATTTCTGCTCTGGTTGTTATTCTTTCTTTCCTTCCACTTCCTTTGGGTTTATTTTTCTCTCGTTTTTCTAGTTGCTTAAGGAAGTTACAAATGTGTTTGAGTTTGAACCTTTCTCCTTTACTAATGTAAGCATTTAAAGCTATAAATTTTCCTTTAGGAACTGTTTTAGTTGCAGTCTATAAATTTTGATGTGTTGCTTTTTTATAATAATATTTCACAATATTGTATGATGTATAATGTGATTTCTTAGATCCACTTAGTTCTTAAAAGTGTATTATTTAATTTCCAATTTAACTTCATGTGGTCAGGGAATATATAAGTTTTCAGTCCTTGGAAATGTATTGAGATTTATGATTTATTTTATGGTTCAACACTTGGTTTCATTCAGCCATTTTATGTCTTTTGAACTGGAAAGTTCAATTGATATATATTTAAAATAATTATTGATATGTGAAAACATATGTATTTGTCCATTTTTATACTGATATGAAGAAATACCTGAGACTGGGTAATTTATAAAGAAAAAGAGGTTTAACAGACTCACAGTTTCACACGGCTGGGGAGGAGCAAAGGCACATCTTTCATGGCAGCAGGCAAGAGAGCATTGCAGGGAAACTGCCCTTTATAAAACCATTGGATTTCATGAGACTTATTCACTATTATGAGAATAGCATGGGAAAAACCCACCCTTGTGATTCAATTACCTCCCACTGGGTCCCTCCCAGGAAACTTGGGGATTATGGGAGCTACAATTCATGATGAGATTTAGGTAGGAACACAGCCAAACCATGTCATTCCACCCCTGGTCCCTCACAAATCGCACGTCTTCACATTTCAATACCAATCCTGCCTCCCCAACAGTCCCTCAAAGTCTTAATTCATTCCAGAATTAACTAAAAAGTCCACAGTCCAAAGTCTCACCTGAGGCAAGGCAAGTCCCTTTTGCCTATGAGCCTGTAAAATCAAAAGCAAGTTAGTTACTTCCTAGATACAATGGGGGTACAGTCATTGGGTAGATACACCTGTTCCAAATGGGAGAAATTGACCAAAACAAAAGGGCTACAGGGCCCATGCAAGTCTGAAATCCAGTGGGGCAGTCAAGTCTTAAAGCTCCAAAATGATCTTCTTTGACTCCATGTCTCACATCCAGTTCACACTGATGCAAGAGGTGAGTTCCCATGGTCTTGGGCAGCTCCACCCTTGTGGCTTTGCAGGGTACAGCCCCCACCACCTCCTGGATGCTTTTATGGTCTGGAGTTGAGTGTGTGAGGCTTTTCCAGGTGCACAGTGCAAGCTGTTGGTGGATCTGCCATTCTGGGGGCTGGATGATGGTGGCCCTCTTCTCACAGCTCCACTAGGCAGTGCCCCAGTGGGGACTCTGTGTGACAGCTCCCACTCCACATTTCCCTTTTGCACTGCCCTAGCAGAGGTTCTCTATGAGGGCTCTGCCCCTACAGCAGGCTTCTACCTGGATATCCAGGTGTTTCCATGCATCCTCTGAAATCTAGGCAGAGGTTCCCAAACCTCAGTTCTTGACTTCTGAGCACCAGCAGGCCCAACACCATGTGGAAGCTGCCAAGGCTTGTGGCTTGCACTCTCTGAAGCAATGGCCTGAGCTGTATGTTGGTCCTTTTTAGCCATGGCTGGGACGCAGGACACCAAGTCCTGAAACTGGACAAAGCAGCAAGGCCCGTAAAACCAGTTTTTTTCTCCTAGGTCTCCCAGCTTGTGATGGGAGGGGCTGCTGTGAAGACTGCTGGCATGCTCTGGAGACATTTTCCCCATTGTCTTGGCAATTAACATTTGGCTCTTCATTACTTATGCAAATTTCTGCAGCTGGCTTGAATTTCTCCTCAGAAAATGGGTTTTTCTGTTCTTTCCCATTGTAAGGCTGCAAATTTTCTGAACTTTTCTGCTCTGCTTCCCTTTTAAACATAAGTTTTAATCCCAAATCATATCTTTGTGAATCAGTAAAACTGAATTATTTTAAGAGCACCCAAGTCACATCTTGAACACTTTGCTGCTTAGAAATTTCTTCCACCAGATACCCTAAATCATCTCTCTCAAGTTCAAAGTTCCACAGATCTCTAGGGCAGGGGTAAAATGCCACCAGTCTCTTTGCTAAAGCATAGCAAGAATCACCTTTGCTCCTGTTCTCAATAAGTTCCTCATCTCCATCTGAGACCACCTCAGCCTGGACTTTTTGGTCAAAACTATTCAACAAATCTCTAGGGAGCTCCAAACTTTCCCACATCTTCCTGTCTTTTTCTGAGCCATCCAAAGTGTTCCAATCTCTGCCTGTTACCCAGTTCCAAAGTCGCTTCCACATTTTTGGGTATCTTAATAGCAGTACCCCACTCTACTGGTACCAATTTACTATATTAGTCCATTCTTACACTGCTATAACAGCATACCTGAGACTGCGTAATTTATACAGAAAAATAGGTTTAATGGACTCACAGTTTCACATGCCTGGGGAGGCCTCACAATCATGGCAAAGGTGAAGGAATAGCAAAGGCACATCTTATATGGTGGTAGGCAAGAGAGCATGTGCAGGGGCACTGCCCTTTATAAAACCATCCCTGAGACTTATTCACTGTCATGAGAACAGCATGGGAAAAACTTGCCTCCATGGTTCAATTGCTTCTCACTGGGTCCCTCCCATAACACGTGGGGATTATAGAAGCTACATTTCAAGATGTGATTTGTGTAGGAACACAGCCAAACCATATCAATATATTATTGCCATGTTGCTCATTGTTTTCTCTCCATTTTGCTGTTGTTTTGTTCCTCTAGTCCTCTCATGTGTTCTTTATTTGATGGTTTTTTATAGTCATTTGCTTTGATTCTTTTCATCTTTTGTGTGTCTATTATAGGTTTTTTATTTGTGGTTACTACAAGGCTTGCATAAAATATCTTGTAGTTATAACTGTCTACTTTAAGTTGATAACAACTTTACTTTGATCCCATACAAAAACTTTATACTTTTATGTCCTTCCCTCACATTGTGTTCTTGTAGTCAGAGTGTACTTCCTTTTATATGGAACAGTCATTAACAAATTTTTGTGGTGATAGTTATTCTTAATATTTTTGTTTTTTAACTTTTATATTAGGGTAATAGTAATTACTCACCATCATTACAATGTTCCATTATTCTGTATTTGTCTATATATTTACACTTACTAGGAAGATTTATGCTTTCATGTGCTTTTATGTTGCTGTTTAGCATGTTTTTATTTTATTTTATTATTACTTTTTGAGACAGGGTCTCACTCTGTCATCCAGGCTGGAGTGCAGTGGTGTGATCACAGCTCATTTCAGCCTTGACCTCCTTGAGCTCAGGTGCTCCTTCTACCTCAGCCTCCCAAGTAGCTGGTACTACAGGCACATGTCACAATGCCTGGCTAATTTTTTATTTTTTTGTTGAGACAGAGTTTTGCCATGTTGCCTTGGCTGGTCTTGAAGTCCTGAGCTCAAGCAATATGCCTGCCTTGGCTCCCAAAGTGCTGGGATTGTAGGCATGAGTGCATGCCCAGCATGTTTTCATTTCAATTTGAAGAACTCCCTTAAGTGTTTCTTATAAGGCATATGTAATGGTGATTATCTCCTTCAGTTTTTGTTTGTCTGGGAAAGACTTTATCTCTCTTTCATTTTTAAAGGATAGTTTTTCCAGGTATAGTTATCTTGTTGGCAGGTTTTTTTTTTTTAATTTCAATACTTTGAATGTATCATCCCACTCTCTCCTGGCCTACAAGACTTCTGCTGAGAAATCCACTAAAAGTCTCATTGAAGTTCCTTTATATGTGATGAGTCACTTTTCTCTTGCTAATTCAAAATTATCTCTTTGGCTTTGACTTTTGACAAATTAATTATAATGCCTCAGTGTAGACCTGTTTATGTTCCACTTATGTGACGTTATTTGGGCTTCTTGAATCTAGGTATCTATTTTCTTCCCCAGATTTGAGAAGTTTTGAGTCATTATTTCTTTAAATATGCTTTTCTCTCCTTTCCCTCTCACTTCTGTTCTGGGGAATATCATAATGTGTATGTCATGATAGTGTTCCATAAATCCTGTAGGCTTTTCTCATTTTCATTTTTTTCTCTTCTTACTGTATAATTTCAAAAGATGTGTTTTTGAGTTGGCTAATTATTTCTCTCCGATTGAATATGCTGTTGAAGTGGTCTATTGCATTTTTAGTTTTGCCACTGTATTCTTCAGATCCAGAACTTCTGTTTGGATCTTTTTTAATAATTTCTAATATTTTTGGAACTTTTTTGTTCATGTATTGTTTTCCTGATGTTGTTGAGTAGTCTATCTGTGTTCTCTTGTAGCTTGCTGAGCTTCTTTAGATTTATTATTTTGAATTCGTCATCAGGCATTTCGTAGGTCTTCATTTATTTTGGGTGGGTTACTGGAAATTTGTTGTGTTGCTTTGATGGTGTCATGTTTCCCTGATTTTTCACATTTCATGTAGCTTAGCACTGGAATCTGTACTTTTATTTTTATTTTTATTTAAATTTTTGATACATTGTATTTGTACATATTTATGGGATATACGTGAAATTTATTACATGTGTAGAATATGTAATGATAAAGTCAGGGTGTGATGGTTAATATTGTCAACTTGATTGGATTGAAGAATGCAAAGTATTGTTCCTGGATGTGTCTATGAGGGTGTTGTCAAAGGAGATTAACATTTGAATCATTGGACTCGGAAAGGCAGACTCACCCTCAATCTGGGTGGGCACAATCTAATGAGCTGCCAGTGTGGCCAGAATAAAAGCAGGCAGAAGAGCATGAAAAGACTAGACTGGCTTGGTCTCCCCACCTACATTTTTCTCCCATGCTAAATGCTTCCTGCCCTCAAACATTAGACTCCAAGTTCTTCAGCTTTGGGACTCTTGGACCTTCAACAACAGACTGAAGGCTGCACTGTTGGCTTCCTTACTTTTGAGGCTTTGGGATTCAGACTGGCTTCCTCTCTCCTCAGCCTGCAGATGGCCTATTGTGGGACCTCACCTTGTGATTGTGTGAGTCAATACTCCTTAATAAAATCCCCTTTATATATACATCTATCCTATTAGTTCTTTCCCTCTAGAGAACCCTAATACACAGGGTATATAGAATATCCATCACCCTAATATTTATCATTTATATATGGGTTCATTTCAAGTCTTCTAGCTATTTTTAAAAATACAATGCATTGTTGTTAACTATAATCACCCTACTCTGCTATCAAACGTTAGAACATATTCTATCTAGTTGTATTATTGTACCCATTAACCAACCTTTCTTTCACCAACCCATACACAATTCCCAGTCTCCGGTATCCATCATTTCACTTTCTACCTCTGTGATCTACTTGTTTAGATCCCATGTATGAGTGAGAACATGTGAAATTTGTCATTCTGTGCCTGGCTTATTTTGCTTAACATAATGTACTTCAGTTCCATCCGTGTTGCTGCAAATAACATGGTTTAATTCTTTTTTATGGTCATATATATAAAGACCACATCCTCTTAATCCATTTGTGCATTAATGGACATGTAGGTTGATTCCATATGTTTGCTATTGTGAATAGTGTGGCAATAAACATTGGAGTGCATGCATCTTTTTGATATATTGATTTATTTTCTTTTAGATAAATACCCACTAGTGGGATTGTTGGATTGTATGGTAGTTCTATTTTTAGTTTTTTGATAAATCATTATACTGTTTTCCATAGGGGATTACTAACTTACATTCCCATCAACACTGTAAAAGAGTTCCCGTTTCACTACATCCTTGCCAACAGTTGTTATTTTTGTCTTTTTAATAATAGCCATTCTAACTGTGGTAAGATAATATCTCATTGTGGTTTTGATTTGCATTTCCCTGAGGATTAGTGATGTTGATCATTTGTTCATATAGCTCTTGACCATTTGTATGTCTCCTCTTGATAAATATGTATTCATGTTCTTTGCCCACATCTTGATGGGATTATTGTCTTTTTTACTGTTGAGTTGATTGAGTTCCTTGTATATTCTGGATATTAATCCCCTGTCAGATGAGTAGCTTGCAAATATTTCCTTATTCCATAGGTTGTTTCTTCACCCGATTGATTTCTTTCTTTTCTGTGCAGAAGATTTTTAGTTGAATATAGTCCCATTTGTCTATTTTTGATTGTGTTGCCTGTGCTTTTGAGGACTTAGTCATGAAATCTTTGCCTAAACCAAGGTGCTGAGGAGTTTTCCCTAGGTTTTCTTGTAGTCGTTTTATAGTTTCAGGTCTTACGTTTGTCTTTAATCTATCTTGAATTAGTTTTTGTACATAGTGAGAGATAGGGCTCTAGTTTCACAATAATCAAAAATTATTGTTATCCAGTTTTCCAACACCGTTTGTTTAAGAGGGTATCCTCTTTTCCTGGTGAAAATTCTTGAAGACTTTGTAATGATTGATTGGCTGTAAATCTGTGGATTTATTTCTGGGTCCTCTATTCTGTTCCTTTGAGGTATATGTCTATTTTTATACTAGTACCATGCTGTTTTGGTTAATATAGCCTTGTATTTTGAAACTGGGTAGTGTGATTTTTCCAGCTTTGTTTTTTTATGCTCAGAATTGCTTTGGCTAGTCAGACACTTTGTTCAATATAAATTTTAGGATATTTTTTCTAATTCTGTGAAAAATGACATTGGTATTTTGATAGGAAATGCATTTAATTTGTAGGTTGCTTTGAGAAGTATGGTCATTTTCATGATATTAATTCCTCTGATCCATGAACATGTGATGATTTTCCATTTGTTTGTGTCCTCTTCAGTTTTTTTCACGAACGCTTTGTAGTTTTCATTGTAGAGATCGTTTGCCTCTTTGGTTATATTTGTTCTGAGGTTTTTTTGTTTGTTTGTTTTTGTGACCATTATAAATAGGAATGCTCTCTTGATGTCTTGTATATAAAAGCTTGTATATAAAAGCTCTTGATTTTTCTATGTTTTTATACCCTGCAACTTTACTAAAGTTGTTTATCAGTTCTAAGAGCTTCTTGGTATAGTATTTTCATTTTTCTAAATGTAAGTTTATGTTGTCTACAAAGACAAATAATTTGACTTTATCTTTTCTGATTTGGATTCTTTTTATTACTTTCTCTTGCCTGATTGCTATGCCTGATTCTTATGCCCAGGACTTCCAGTACTATGTTGAATGAAAGTGGTAAACATAGGCATCCTTGTCTTGTTCCAATTCTTTGAGGGAAGGCTTTCAAATTTTCCCCATTCAGTATGATTCTAGCTGTGGGTTTGTCATATATGGCCTTTATTATTTTGAAATAATAAAGGTTCCTTCTATGCCTAGTTTGTCGAGTTTTTAATCATGAAATGATATTGAATTTTATCAAATGCTTTTTCTGCATCTATTGAGATGACCATATGCTTTTTGTTTCTTATTCTTTTGATGTGATTCATGACATTCAATGATTTGCATATGTTGAAACATCCTTGCATCCCTGGTATAAATTATACTTAATCATGGTGTATTCATTTTTTGATGTGCTGTTGGATTTGGTTTCCTAGTATCTTGTGGAGAATTTCTGTGTCTATGTTCATTAGGAATATTGACCTGTACTTTTCTAAATTTATTGTGTCATTTTCTGATTTTGTTATTAGAGTAATGCTGGTCTCATAGGATGAGTCAGGAAGTATTCTTATACCTTGAACTTTTTGGAATAGTTTGAGAAGTGTTGGCATTAGTTCTTCTTTATATGTTTGGTAGAATTTAGCAGTGAATCCAGTCCTGGACTTTTCTTTGTTGGGAGACATTTAATTATTAATTCAATCTCACTACTCATTATTTTTCCATCTAGGTTTTCTATTTCTTCCTGATTCAATCTTGTTAGGTTGTATGCTTCCAGAAATTTATCCAGTTCCTCTAGGTTTTCTTGTTGTTAGTATATAGTTTTCGTAATAATCCCTGATGACCCCTTGAATTTTTGTAGTATCACTTGTAATGTCTTCTTTTCCATTTCTAATTTTGTTAATGTTTGTGTTCTCCCTTCTTTTCTTGGTTAGTCTTGCTTGCAATTTATCAATTTTGTTTATCTTTTTAAAAAACGTACTGTTTGTTCCATTGATGCACTGTATTTTTTTCCTCTATTTTGTGTAGTTCTGCTCTGATCTTTATTATTTCTTTCCTTCTGCTAATTTTGGATTTGGTTTGTTGCTGCTTTTCTAGTTCCTTAAGGTACATTGTTAGATTTTTTTAACTTTAAAAGTTTATTTAAAATTTTAGAGATTTAATATTTTAAATCTTTCTACTTTTTTGATATAGGCATTTATTGCTGTAAACTTCCCTCTTATCACTGCTTTTGCTGTATCCCATAGGTTTTGGTATGTTGTATTTTTATTTTCATTTGTTTCAATGATTTTTAATTCCCATCTTAACTTCTTCATTGACCCAATGGTCTTTCTGAAGCATGTTGTTTAATTTCCATGTATTCGTATGGTTTCCAAAGTTGTTTTGTATTGATTTCTAATTTTTTTCCACTGTGATCTGACAAGATGCTTGATATGACTTCGGTATTTTAAAGTTTAAGACTTGTTTTGTGTCCTAACATATTGCCTATTCTATAGAATGTTCCATGTGCTTTTGAGAAGAATGTGTATTCTACAACTATTGGATGACATATTTTGTAAATGTCTGTTAGATCCATTTGGTTTAAAGCCTGATTTAAATCCAATGTTTCAGCCAGGCATGGTGGCTCACACCTGTAATCCCAGCACTTTGGGAGGCCAAGGCAGGTGGATCACTTGAGCCCAGGAGCTCAGTGCCAGCCTGGGCAACATGGTAAAACCCTGTCTCTACCAAAAATACAAAAATTTGCCAGTCTTATAACCCAGCCTCAAAATAAATAAATAAATAAATCCAGTGCTTTAGATGATCTGTCTAAGAGTAGGGTGTTGAAATCCCTCACTATTATTATATTGAGCCATTCTCTTTAGATCTAGTAATATTTGCTTCAAGAATCTGAGTTCTCCAATATCGGGTGCATGTATATTTATAATTGTTACATACTCTCCATGGATTGATCTCTTTATCATGATATAATAATATTGTTTTTTTTCCTACTATTTTGACTTAAAGTCTGTTTTTTCTAACTACTCCTGCTTATTTTTACTTTCTGTTTGTGTGAAATATATTTTTCTATCCCTATACTTTCAGTCTATATATGTCTTTACAGGCAAAGTGCATTTCTTGTAGGCAGCATATACTTGGGCCATGTTTTTATTCGTTTAACCATTCTATGCATTTTAAGTGGAGAATTTAATCCATTCACATTTAAGGTTATTATGGATATGTGAGGTTTTGTTCTTGTCATATTGTTCATTGTTTTCTGGTTGTTTTTAATATTCTTCATTCCTTTCTTTCTCTCTTATTGTTTATCATTGTGGTTTGGTGGTTTTCTATAGTGATAATATTTTATTCCATTCTCTTCCTTATTTGTAGGTTTGCTCTATTAATGGGTTTTATACTTTCATATGTTTTCATGATAGTAGATATCATGCTTTTGCTTCCATGTGTAGGACTCCCTTAAGTATTTTTTGTAGAGCCATTCTAGCGGTGATAAATTTTCTCAGCTATTGTTTTTCTGGAAAATAGTTTATTTCTGCTTTATTTATAAAGGATAACTTTGTTAGGTTTAATGCCCTTAGCTGACAATTTTTTTCTTTCTGCACTTTGAATATATCATCCAATTCTCTCCTGTTTATAAGGTTTCTGCTGAGAAATCTGCTGTTAGTCTAATGGGGATTCCTTTATAAGTGACTAGATGCTTTTCTCTTGCTAATTTTAGAATTCTCTCTTTGTCTTTGACTTTTGACAGTTTAACTACAGTGCGCTGTGGAGAAGAGCTTTTTGCATTGTATCTGTTTGGCAGTCTCTCGGCTTCCTGCATCTGGATGTTTACATCTCTTTACTTGGGAAATTTGTATCTATTATTTTGTTTAATAGGTTTTCTTACCCTTTCATTCTCTCTTTGCCTATTGGAACTGTGATAATTCAAAGATTTGTCACCTATGGTGTCCCTTATGTCATGAAGGATTTGCTTATTCTTTTTTATTGTTTTTTCTATACTCTTGTCTGACTGGGTTATTTCAAAAAAACTTGTCATCAAGTTCTGAGATTTTCATCTGCTTGATATAGTCTATTGTTGTAACTTTTGAATCCAGTGTGTATTTCATACAATGACTTCTTTAATCCAGGATCTCTGTTTGGTTTGTTTTTATTATATCTATCTATTTGGTAAATTTCTCGTTTGTATCCTGAATTGTTTTTCTTATTTCTTCCTATTGTTTTCTGGAATTCTCTTATATATCACTAAGAATTTTTAGTATTGAAATTTTGAATTTTGGGGGGTTTCATGCTTTTTTTTTTCTTTTTTCTTTTTTTTTGAGATGGAGTCTCACCCTGTCACCCAGGCTGGAGTGCAGTGGTGCAAACTCAGCTCACTGCAACCTTCGCCTCCCAGGTTCAAGTGATTCTCCTGCCTCAGCCTCCTGAGTACCTGGGATTATATGCATGTGTCACCATACACAGCTATTTTTTTTTTTATTTTTAGTAGAGATGTGGTTTCGCCATGTTGGCCAGGCTGTTCATGAACTCCTGACCTCAAGTGATCCACCTGCCTTGGCATCCCAAAGTGCTTGGATTGCAGGCATGAGCCACTGTGCCTGGCCTTATGCTTTTTTAAATTGGGATCTGTTGCTCGAGAATTATTGTGTCCCTTTGTAGGTGTCATATTTCTTTTTAATGTTTCTTTTGTCCTTACGCTGATATCCATACATCTGATGTAACAGTCACTTTTTCCAATTAAAAACATTGCTATCATAGGAGAGTGCTTTAACTTTGGAGTGTGGGGAGTAGTGTAGTCTTTGCATGACTTACTTGGCTGTAAACAGCATCAGTGATAACTGATTTCCTCAGTGGCTTAGGTTGTGGCTACTACTGGAGGCTGGGGTGAAATTTTGCTGGTGACTGGGATGCCAGGTAAGCCAGTTTTTGGGTCCCAATGTCATCAATGGTGGGATGGGCAAATCTGTCCCTGGGTTTTAGGTTGACACACATTGGTGCCAGTGTTAATGGGTCCTCTAAGGCTGACTCTTAAGCCTCCAGGTGGCTTGTTCAGGTGCCAGGAATGACATTGATGGGCTGAGCATGTGGGTCGGTCCTTAAGGCCCTGGACAGCCTGCATGATGTGGGTGATGGCAGTAGCTATGGTAGGGCTATCCAGTAGCTATGTTAGGCTCATGCTGGTGTTGGCAGTGGCTGTGATGGGTTGGGGAGGCCAGTGCCCAGACTGGAAGGTGATGCATGGGGGTGGGCACCAGCTTTGGTGGTAACAGCAGGTTGAGTGGGCCTGATGTCAGACCCTGGGAGGAGTGCTCAGGTGCTACTGGTGGTGAACTGGGCTGGTCAATCCCTGGGCCTCTGACTGATATGCTTGGATCTTGGGCATGAGGTGGAGCCTGGCTGAGCTGTGGTTTCACACCACCCCCATCATGCTTCATGAAGATGCTGACTGTGTTATGTAGGGGTGAAGTGAGCCATAGGTCATCAACAGAATGCTCAGGTGAAGGTGGCAATGGCTGTGCTGTTACTAAGTTACTTAAGAAGGTGGAATTGCTTTCCCTGGGAGCAGCCATAGGTAGTTGGCTTTGCCTACACATCATCTGATATGGTTTGTCTGTGTCCCCACCCAAATCTCATCATGATTTGTATTTCTCACAAACTCCATGCATTACGGGAGGGACCAGGTGGAGATAATTGAATCATGGGGCCTGTTTCCCGCATCCTGTTCTCATGATAGTGAGTAAGTTCTCATGAGATCTGATGGTTTTACAATGGGCTTCCCCCTTCACTTGGCTGTCATTCTTCTTCTCCTTCCTGCTGCCATGTGAAGAAGGACGTGTTTGCTTCTCCTTCCACCATGATTGTAATTTTCCTGAGGCCTCCCTAACACAGCAGAACAGTAAGTCAGTTAAGCCTCTTTTCTTTATAAATTACCCAGTCTCAGGTATTTCTTCATAGCAGTGTGAGAATGGACTAATACAGTAAATTGGTACTGGTAGAGTGGGATGCTGAGAATTTCTCTGCAGAAAATGGGATTTTCTTTTCTATCGAATCACTAGGCTGCAAATTTTTCAAATATTTATGCTCTGCTTCCTCTTCAATGCTTTGCCACTTAAAAATTTCTTTCACCAGATACCCTAAATCATCTCTCCCATCACAGGCCCAGTGGCCTAGGAGGAAAAAATGGTTTCCTGGGCCAGGTCCAAGGCCTTCCTGCTCTATGCAGCCTCAAGTTGTGGTGTTCAGGTAGAAGTCTGCTGCAGGGGCAGAGCCCTTATGGAGAACCTCTGCTAAAGCAGTGCAGAAGGGAAATGTGGGGTGTGAGCCCCCATACAGAGTCCCCACTGGGGCACTGCCTAATGGAGCTGTGAGAAGAAGGCTACCATCATCCAGACCCCAGAATGGTAGATCCACTGAAAGCTTGCACCATGCGCCTGAAGAAGCTGCAAATACTCAACACCAGCCATGAAAGCAGCCAGGAAGGGGGCTGTACCCTGCAAAGCCACAGGGGTGGAGCTGCTCAAGGTTGTGGGAGCTCACCTCTTGCATCAGTGTGACCTGCATGTGACACATGGAGTCAAAGGAGATCATTTTGGAGCTTCAAGACAGACTGCCCCATTGGATTTCATGCTTTCATGGGGACTGTAGCCTCTTCATTTTGGCCAATTTAACCCATTTGGATTGGATATATTTACCCAATGCCTGTATCCCCATTGTATCTAGGAAGTAACTAACTTGCTTTTGATTTTACAGGCTCAGGTAGAAGGGACATTCTTGTCTCAGATGAGACTTTGGACTTGGACTTTTGGGTTAATGCTGGAATAAGTTAAGACTTTGGGGGACTGTTGGGAAAGCATGATTACATTTTGAAATGTGAAGACTTGAATTTTGGGAGGGGCCAGGGGTACAGTGATATAGTTTGGCTGTGTAGCCACCCAAATCTCATCTTGAATTGTAGTTCCCATAATCCCCATGTGTCATGGGAGGAACCAGGTGGAGATAATGGAATCATGGGTGTGGTTTCCCCCATCCTGTTCTCGTTATAGTGAGTAAGTTCTCTTGATATCTGATGGTTTTATAAAGGGCTTCCCTGCTTCACTCAGCTCTCATTCTTCTCCTTGCTGCCACCCTGTGAAGAAGGATGTGTTTGCCTCCCCTTCTACCCTAGTTGTAAGTTTCCTGAGGCCTCCCCAAGCCTGTGGAACTGTGAGTCAATTAGTTCTCATTTCTTTATAAATTACCCAGTCTGAGGTATTTCTTCATAGCAGCGTGAGTACACACTAATGCATCAGCTTGCAGCAGTCTGCAGCCACTGCAATAGCAGGCAGTGGAATTTGTCCTTGGGGCATGTTAAAATACATGGCCACCCCTTTGCAGGAGGTGAGGGGAAAGGATTGCTGCCTGCTGCCTATGGCTACTACCTTGGTGCTGGATGCAGGGCACCACATAGTCCGGTGTGGACTGTGCTCTAAAGATGGTACTGTGTCACTGTTGCCAAGGACGTGGGAGCTTGTGGTACCCAGAGTGAGTCCTCTCTCTGGTGCAGTTCCTTCTTGTGATTTCCAGAGAGCTCACCATGTTAGTCTCAGGGCCAAGGAGGGTTAAGGGGCTCTCTCAAACTAGGATTTCAGGAGTTCATAATGGGAATGTGTACTGCTGATGGTCTCTCACGTTTTCCATGCATTGGGGAGTCTGTCTCAGCTCCCAGCCAATCCTGGCCAAGCAGGCTGCCTCACTTCCCTCCCTTTCCTTGCTTTGTTTCCTGTCATTTCACTATTGAATTCCAGTGTCCTCTCTTGGATGATCTACTTAAGGTGTAGTTATCTACCTGCTATTTTGGTTCTTCTTAGTGGACAAGGTGAGTAGGAGATACCTCTAATCAGCCATCTTGAAGACCCTGCCCAAGCCAGTGTCTGTGCATTAAAAAAGGTCACTTCTTCCAGACTTTATGGACTGGTTACTATAGGGAAAAGCCTTCACCTGTGAACAAGTATGAGGGCACCATCTGGGTCAAGTGGGCAGTAGCACTAGGTCTGGGGCACATGCACTTTTTGGCAACTGGCTGGGGGAGCGCAGTGGCACTGGCTTTGAGGGGCCCACAGTTGCATCATCCAGGTGAGGGGGATTTGGTTTCTCTGGCTTTGGGAGCCACAGTAACTTGAGATCCAGGAGGCTCCATCAACTGAGTTTTACATTTGCAAAGACTGCAGGGGTCCTCTCCAGCAGAAGGCTGTTTAGGGGTCTGTGATGGTCACAAGGGCTTCTGGGGTCCTCAATGGCAAAGATTGCTGGGGTCCTCCTGTTCTTCTTATTCTCTGCAGTGGGAACTCATAGCCAAGGAGATTCCTCTTGGAACTAAGCTTTTCCAGCCAGGGGTAAAATATTTCCTACCTTTTTCTATGCAGCCATCCTTGATTTTTGTGCTCCACTTGGCTACTGTTCCTTTTTAATTGTAGCCCAGAACTGTCCCAGAGCTATTTTCATCCATGAATAGTTGTTAAATTGTTGTTTTTGTGAGAGGATGAAGGTTAGCACCGCCTAGCTTGCTGTCTTCCTGATATCATCTCTCCTTTTTTATTTAAACTATTTATACTAACTACTTTATCATTGTTTTCTTTTAAATTTAACATCTGGAGCATCTTTTGGTTGATTCCTAGTGATTGCTTTTTTTGTGTCACATTTTCTTTTCTGAACATGGTGTATAATATCGTAGAGAATCTGCATTCTATTATCTTCCTCTATTAATGTTGACTTTTGTTCTAGTAATCTGTTCACTTACTGTTTAATCACCTGTAACTTGTTTAGGCTGTGTTTTATATCTTGTTAGTATGGCCCTGTTGAAAGCCCATTGTGTTTTTTAGCTCTTCCATCTTATTGTTACTTGTCTTAGTCCATTTAGTGTTACTATAAAGGAATACTTGAGGCTTGGTAATTTACAAAGAAAGATGTTTCTTTGGTTCATGGTTCTGCAAGCTGTACAAGAAGCAAGTTGCCAACAACTGCTTCTGTGGGGGGCCTGAGGCTGCTTCCATTCATTGTGGAAGGGGAAGGGGAGCCAATTGGTGCAAGAGATCACATGACAAGAGAGGAAGCATGGGTGAGAGGGGAGATACCAGACTGCTATGATTTCAGTTCTTTTGCATTTGCTGAGGAGTGTTTTACTTTATGTGGTCGATTTTAGAGTAAGTGACATGTGGCGATGGGAAGAATGTATTTTCTGTTGTTTTTGGGTGGAGAGTTCTATAAATATCTATCAAGTCCACTTGATCCAGAGCTGAGTTAAGGTCCTGAATACTTTGTTAATTTTCTGTTTCAATGATCTATCTAGTATTGTCAGTGGGTCCTGAATACTTTGTTAATTTTCTGTTTCAATGATCTGTCTAGTATTGTCAGTGGGATGTTACAGTCTCCTACTATTATTGTGTGGGAGTCTAAGTCTCTTTGAATGTCTCTAAGAACTTGCTTTATGAATCTCAGTGCTCCTATATGGGGTGCATATATATTTAGGATAGTTAGCTCTTCTTGTTGAATTGAACCTTTTACCATTATGTAATGCCCTTCTTTTTCTTTTTTGATTTTTGTTGGTTTAAAGTCTGTTTTGTCAGAAAGTAGAATTGCAACCACTGCCTTTTTCTATTTTCCATTTGCTTGGTAAATTTTCCTCCATCCCTTTATTTTGAGCCTATGTGTGTTATTGCATGTGAGATGGTTCTCTTGAAGACCGCATACCAATGGGTCTTGGTTCTTTAACCAGCTTGCCATTCTGTATCATTTAATTGGGACATTTAGCCCTTTTACATTTAAGGTTAGTATTGTTATGTGTGGATTTTATCCTGTCATTATGATGTTAGCTAGTTATTTTGCAGACTTGTTTACATGGTTGCTTTATAGTGTCACTGGTCTGTGTACTTCAATGTGGTTTTGGAGTGACTGGTAATGGTCTTTCCTTTCCATATTTAGTACTTCCTTCTGGAGCTCTTGTAAGGCAGATCTGGTGGTAACAAATTCCCTCAGCATTTGCTTGTCCAAAAAAGATCTTATTTCTTTGCTTATGAAGCTTAGTTTGGCTGGATAGGAAATTCTGGGATGGAAATTCTTTCTTTAAGAATGTTGAATATTGTCCCCTAATCTCCTGGCTTATGGGCTTTCCACTGAGAAGTCTGCTGTTAGTCTGAAGGGCTTCCCTTTGTAGGTGACCTGGATTTTCTCTCTAGCTGCCCTTAACATTTTTTCTTGCATTGCAACCTTGAAGAATCTGATGATTATTGTCGTGGGGATGATCTTCTCATGAAGTATCTTAATGGGGTTCTCTGCATTTTCTGAATTTGAATGTTGGCCTGTCTTGCTAGGTTGGGGAATTTTTCCTGGACGATATCCTGAAGTATGTTTTCCAACTTGGTTCTATTCTCCTCATCTCTTTTAGGTACCCCAATCAATCAAAGGTTTGGTCTCTTTACATAATCCCATTTCTCAAAGGTTTTGTTTATTCCTTTTCATTCTTTTTTCTCTATTCTTGTCTCCCTGCCTTATTTCAGAAAAAAATAGTCTTCAAGCTCTGAGAATAATCTGCTTGGTCTATTCTGCTATTAATACTTGTGATTGCATTGTGAAGTTCTTGTAGTGTGTTTTTCAGTTCTAACAGGTCAGTTATGTTCCTCTCTATGCTGACTAATTTGGCTATCAGCTCCTGTATTGTTTTATCTTAATTCTTATCTCTTTGCATTGGGTTACAACATGCTCCTTTAGCTCAGCAAAGTTCATTATTACCCACCTTCTGAAGCTTACTTCTGTCATTTCAGCCATCCCAGCCTCAGTCCAGTTCTGAGCCCTTGCTGGAGAGGCACTGCAGTCATTTGGAGGAAAAGGGGCACTCTGACTTTTTGAGTTTTCTGCATTTTTGTATTGATTCTTTCTCATCTTTGGGGGCTTACTACCTTCAATCTTTGAGGTTGCTGACCTTTGGATGGGGACTTTGTGGGGGACTTTTGTTGTTGTTGTTGTTGTTTTCTGTTTGTTTTTCTTTTAATGGTCTAGCCAGTCTTCTGTAGGGCTGCTGCTATTTGCTGGGTGTTCACTCCAGACCCTACTTGCCTCAGTTATTCCCACACCTGGAGGTGTCACCAGTGAAGACTGCAAAACAGCAAAGATGGCAGTCTGCCCCTTTCTCTGGAAGCTCCATCCCAGAGGGCTACTGATTTATTGCTGGCTCCAACAGGTCTGTAGGAGGTGGCTAGAGACCTCATTTGGAGGTTCTCACTCAGTCAGGAGGAAAAGGATCAGGGACCCAGTTAAAGAAGCAGTCTGGCTGCTTTGTGGTAGAGCAGCTGTGCTGTGTTGGGGATCCTTTCAGCCCCTGTCTGGTTTGGGCTTTCCACGGCCCAGAAGCTGGACTGGCTAAGAAGCCCGAATGTCTCAGGTGGTGACCTGCCTTGCCCCTCAGGCACTCTGTCTCAGGGAGAAATTAGAGCTCTGTTGGCCCTATAGAACATGGGTGGGGGTGGCCAGAGGCCCTGGCTTGGAGGACCCTGCTGGGAGGATCTGCCCCATGAGGAGGAGTGGATTGGGGTCCCACTTAAAGAAGCAGTCTGGCCACACCTCAACAAAACAGCTGTGTCATGGTGGGGAACCACGTCTGTCCCCATTGGCTTGGACTTTCCAAAGCTTGCAGGCTGGAACGGCTGAGTCGTCCAACCAACCCAGGTGGCAGCCCTCCCCTCCTCAGGGCACTCCATCCTAGAGATAGTTCAGAGCTCTGTCCATAATATGTGCAAGCAGGCATGGCCAGAAGTCCCAGCTGGGAGGTTCTGCCCAGTGAGGAGGAATGGATTGGGCCCACTTAAAGAAGCAGTTTGGCCACAATATGGCAACGGAGGGACCCTTCCTGTCTGGACCATTTGGATTCTCCAAAGCCTGCAGGCTGGAACAGCTGAGTTGACCAAAGAGCAGAGATGGTGCCCACCCCTCCCCCTGCCCACAGGGGGCTTTGTCCAGCCTCAGGCAGGCTCCACCTTGTTGCTGGTAGCTGGCTGGAATTCCAAGCCAGTGGGTCTTATCTTGTGAGGTGCCATGAAAGTGTGGCCCACAGAACAATGCTGCTTGGCTCCCTGGGTTCCACCCCCTTCCTAGGGGTATGTGCAGCTCTCTTGCCCTGCATGAGTTGCAGACATCTATGTTGGGGATCCCGGGGCTGGAGTATGTAATGCTACTGGGTCTCTTTGTGTGCCTGAGCATCTGCTCTGCCAAGACTCCAGACAACTCTGTGTGTCAGCCCCAAGGCCCTGGTGGGCTCACAAGGGGATCTCCTGATCAGCAAATTACAAAGATACATGGGAAGAGCGTGGTTTCCAGGGGTTGCACAATCACTCACTGCTTCCCTTGGCTGGGTTTGGGCGTTCCCTTGGCTGAGTGTCGCTCCTGAGTGAGCCATTTCCCCACCCTGCTTATCTTCATGCTCCGTGGGTCGAGCTGTCCTAATCAGTCCCAGTGCAAGAACCTGGATATTTCAGTTGAAGGTGCTGTATTCACTTGCCTCTTTCATTCCTCTGAGTGCGGCGGACCACAGCTGCTTCTAATTAGCCATCTTGGCCCCTCTGACAAAGGACTCTTAGTAAGAGGACCTCAGCGCAGGGGTTAAAAACATGTTGAACTATGTTTAAATACTAGCTTTACTACTTACTCTCTAGTATCTTCACCTTTCTGATCCTCATTGCTTTTCTTTTGAAAAATGTGGATAATAATTTTACTGAGCTCATAGGGTATTTTTGAGCATTAAACGAGATAAGCCTTGCAATAAGCTTAGAATAGTAGGCTGCCTATATACTTCCTCTGTCAGAATTGGATGAGAAATTTGGGTAGAATGGATTTTGCTAGTAGAAGTTCAGGAAGAAAGAGGAATATTAGTAGATTCACTTGGAGGGAAGAGGAGAGGCAGAAGCAAAAGATAAGGATTTACAGTAACCTTTGCGATATCATGGCATGCAAAAGGTAGATATCTGTGTCACACGGCTGCTCTAGCTTAAAAAGAGCCTGAAAAAGCAAGTGTCTCAACTGGGGCTGAGTACATTATTACCACAAACAAAATTAAGCCTCCTATTAGTAAAGAAAGATAGAAATAAATACTGGGTAGTCAATAAAGTGTCTGACACAGTCTCATAAGATAGGCAATAATAGTATAGTGTGCTTGTTTTCAAACTAGAAGTAAAAGGTGACTTCTAGAAATCACATTGTTCTCTATTTCATTCAGACTCTATCTAATACTTTAAGAAATTTATTGTCAAGCTAGACATGGTTCATATGAGATTTTAAAGTAAGGTGAGAAGTTTGGAAATTAGGAAGTTTCTCAACTTAGGTTGAGAAAATTTGTTTTGTAGTGCAAGAAAGTCACTGTCCTTAAATATCTAATAGAGTATTATGAAAAAGAGGACTCAGACCTAGTTTTTTAAATAACTCCTAGTGATGGAAGTAGAATTAATAGGCAGAAGTTGCAAAAGGGAGACCAGGAATTCATTCAACATGAGGAAACACATTTAACCAATATAACTATTCAACAGCCACATAACAAATATACCCTATTATTAAAAGTGTTTAGGAAGATTCTAGATGACTGATTACTGGGAATCTATAAAAGATACTTAGGCACTGTATGGGGATTTAGCAGGGTTGAAATTTGAGGTCCTTTATAAGAGTCTAGGAGTACTTTGGGAGTTATACAGTATTCTTCTCCATTATCTACCTCCAACATTCCCCCAGCCTAACTAAAGAAGGTCCTGAAGAAACATATAGCTCATGAATGCTAAGGAGAGCAACTGGGAATCATGTACCCACAAAAGGCATCTACTATTATCCCTTCCGCTTTTTTTTATGATTATTATACTTTAAGTTCTAGGGTACATGTGCACAACGTGCAGGTTTGTTACATATGTATACATGTGCCATGTTGGTGTGCTGCACCCATTAACTCTTCATTTACATTACGTATATCTCCTAATGCTATCCCTCCCCCCTACCCCCGCCACATGACAGGCCCCAGTGTGTGATGTTCACCTTCCTGTGTCCAAGTGTTCTCATTGTTCAATTCCCACCTATGAGTGAGAACCTACGGTACTTGGTTTTTTGTCCTTGTGATAGTTTGCTCAGAATGATGGTTTCCAGCTTCATCCACGTCCCTACAAAGGACATGAAGTCATCCTTTTTTATGGCTGCATAGTATTCCATGGTGTATATGTGCCACATTTTCTTAATCCAGTCTATCGTTGTTGGACATTTGGGTTGGTTCCAAGTCTTTGCTATTGTGAATAGTGCTGCAATGAACATACGTGTGCATGTGTCTTTATACCAGCATGATTTATAATCCTTTGGGTATATACCCAGTAAAGGGATGGCTGGGTCAAATGGTATTTCTAGTTCTGGATCCCTGAGGAATCGCCACACTGACTTCCACAAGGGTTGAACTAGTTTACAGTCCCACCAACAGTGTAAAAGTGTTCCTATTTCTCCACACCCTCTCCAGCACCTGTTGTTTCTTGACTTTTTAATGATAGCCATTCTAACTGGTGTGAGACGGTATCTCATTGTGATTTTGATTTGCATTTCTCTGATGACCAGTGATGATGAGCATTTTTTCATGTGTCTGTTGGCTGCATAAATGTCTTCTTTTGAGAAGTGTCTGTTCATATCCTTCACCCACTTTTTGATGGGGTTGTTTGTTTTTTTTCTTGTAAATTTGTTTGAGTTCTTTGTAGATTCTGGATATTAGCCCTTTGTCAGATGAGTAGATTGCAAAAATTTTCTCCCATCAGTAGGTTGCCTGTTGACTCTGATGGTAGTTTCTTTTGCTGTGCAGAAGCTCTTTAGTTTAATTAGATCCCATTTGTCAATTTTGGCTTTTGTTCCCATTGCTTTTGGTGTTTTAGTCAAGAAGTCCTTCGCCATGCCTATGTCCTGAATGGCATTGCCTAGGTTGTCTTCTAGGGTTTTTATGGTTTTAGGTCTAACATTTAAATCTTTAATCCATCTTGAATTAATTTTTGTATAAGGTGTAAGGAAGGGATCCAGTTTCAGCTTTCTCCATATGGCTAGCCAGTTTTCCCAGCACCATTTATTAAATAGGGAATCCTTTCCCCATTGCTTGTTTTTGTCACGTTTGTCAAAGATCAGATGGTTATAGATGTGTGGTATTATTTCTGAGGGCTGTGTTCTGTTCCATTGGTCTATATCTCTGTTTTGGTACCACTACCATGCTGTTTTGGTTACTGTAGCCTTGTAGTATAGTTTGAAGTCAGGTAGTGTGATGCCTCCAGGTTTATTCTTTTGGCTTAGGATTGACTTCGCGATATGGGCTCTTTTTTCGTTCCATATGAACTTTCAAGTAGCTTTTTCCAATTCTGTGAAGAAAGTCATTGGTAGCTTGATGGGGATGGCATTGAATCTATAAATTACCTTGGGCAGTATGGCCATTTTCATAATATTGATTCTTCTATCCATGAGCATGGAATGTTCTTCCATTTGTTTGTGTCCTCTTTTATTTCGTTGAGCAGTGGTTTGTAGTTCTCCTTGAAGAGGTCCTTCGCATCCCTTGTAAGTTGGATTCCTAGCTATTTTATTCTCTTTGAAGCAATTGTGAATGGGAGTTCACTCATGATTTGGCTCTCTGTCTGTTATTGGTGTATAAGAATGCTTGTGATTTTTGTACATTGATTTTGTATCCTGAGGCTTTGCAGAAGTTGCTTATCAGCTTAAGGACATTTTGGGCTGAGATGATGGGGTTTTCTAAATATACAATCATGTCATCTGCAAACAGGGACAATTTCACTTCCTCTTTTCCTAATTGAATACCCTTTATTTCTTTCTCCTGCCTGATTGCCCTGGCCAGAACTTCGAACACTATGTTGAATAGGAGTGGTGAGAGAGGGCATCCCTGTCTTGTGCCAGTTTTCAAAGGGAATGCTTCCAGTTTTTGCCCATTCAGTATGATATTGGTTGTGGGTTTGTCATAGATAGCTCTTATTATTTTGAGATCCGTCCCATCAATACCTAATTTATTGAGAGTTTTTAGCATGAAGGGTTGTTGAATTTTGTCAAAGACCTTTTCTGCATCTATTGAGATAATCATGTGGTTTTTGTCTTTGGTTCTGTTTATATGCTGGATTATGTTTATTGATTTGCGTGTGTTGAACCAGCCTTGCATCCGAGGGATGAAGCCCACTTGATCATGTTGGATAAGCTTTTTGATGTGCTGCTGGATTCGGTTTGCCAGTATTTTATTGAGGATTTTTGCATCGATGTTCATCAGGGATATTGGTCTAAAATTCTCTTTTTTTGTTGTGTTTCTGCCAGGCTTTGGTATCAGTATGATGCTGGCTTCATAAAGTGAGTTAGGGAGGATTCCCTCTTTCTCTATTGATTGGAATAGTTTCAGAAGGAATGGTACCAGTTCCTCCTTGTACCTCTGGTAGAATTCGGCTGTGAATCCATCTGGTCCTGGACACTTTTTGGTTGGTAAGCTATTGATTATTGCCACAATTTCAGAGCCTGTTATTGGTCTATTCAGAGATTCAACTTCCTAGTTTAGTCTTGGGAGGGTATGTGTATTCAGGAATTTATCCATTTCTTCTAGATTTTCTAGTTTATTTGTGTAGAGGTGTTTATAGTATTCTCTGATGGTAGTTTGTATTTCTGTGGGAATGGTGGTGATATCCCCTTTATCGTTTTTTATTGCGTCTATTTGATTCTTCTCTCTTTTCTTCTTTATTAGTCTTACTAGCAGTCTCTCAGTTTTGTTGATCTTTTTGAAAAACCAGCTCCTGGATTCATTGATTTTTTGAAGTGTTTTTGTGTCTCTATCTCCTTCAGTTCTGCTCTGATCTTAGTTATTTCTTGCCTTCTGCTAGCTTTTGAATGTGTTTGCTCTTGCTTCTCTGGTTCTTTTAATTGTGATGTTAGGGTGTCAATCTTGGATCTTTCCTGCTTTCTCTTGTGGGCATTTAGTGCTATAAATTTCCTTCTATGCACTGCTTTAAATGTGTCCCAGAGATTCTCGTATGTTGTGTCTTTGTTCTCATTGGTTTCAAAGAAAAATGAAGAAAGGCAGGGGTTGCAATCCTAGTCTCTGATAAAACAGACTTTAAATCAACAAAGATCAAAAGAGACAAAGAAGGCCATTACATAATGGTAAAGGGATCAATTCAACAAGAAGAGCTAACTATCCTAAATATATATGCACCCAATACAGGAGCACCCGGATTCATAAAACAAGTCCTTAGAGACCTACAAAGAGACTTAGACTCCCACACTATAATAATGGGAGACTTTAACACCCCACTGTCAACATTAGACAGATCAACAAGGCAGAAAGTTAACAAGGATATCCAGGAATTGAACTCAGCTCTGCACCAAGCGGACCTAATAGACATCTACAGAACTCTCCACCCCAAGTCAACAGAATATACTTTCTTCTCAGCACCACATCACACTTATTCCAAAATTGACCACATAATTGGAAGTAAAGCACTCCTCAGCAAATATAAAAGAACAGAAATTATAACAAACTGTCTCTCAGACCACAGTGCAATCAAACTAGAATTCAGGATTAAGAAACTCACTCAAAACCGCTCAACTACATGGAAACTGAACAACCTGCTCCTGAATGACTACTGGGTACATAACGAAATGAAGGCAGAAATCACTTCCGCTTTTTATGGTCATAAAGTCTCCAAGGAAAACTTTTGCCCAACTCCAATTGGTAGGACCAGTGAAAATGCCAACTGTGTGTCAGTCACAACTAGACAGGTAAGATGCAACTTCTCAGAGAGTAAGGTTATCGATAACTCTACATTCAGAAGTAAAACACACTGATTTTATTTGAGAAAGGAACAGATTGGATATGTAACTACCAGGACAAGGTAAATAAAATAAAAAATAAAGAAATTAGTCCTAGATGGTTTTCCTACACCATTTGGATCAGGAGAATTTTGATCTTAGTTACATGATCTTAATTTGGCCAATTTCTTTCCTTTCTTATAATACTAGCTGACGTTTATTAAACAGCTACTATGTGCCAGGTATGTTGCTTGGCACAGCATAAGCATTCTAGCCATTAATCTACATAATAACTCTATGAAGTAGTTACTATTTTTTAAACCATTTTAAGGATGAGGAAACAGAATCAGGTGGGTGAACTGATTCTTCTATAGCTCCACAGCTAGTAAGTGACAGAGGCCATTAATGACCTAGATGGGAGCTGGACTAAGGGATCTACCAGTTGGAAAGCTGGTAGATCAGTCTGTAATAGAAACTAAATATATAGCTTTCTGACTGGCCTTTATTTTATCTTATTCTGTTTAAAAAAACACACTCTCCATCTTTACTTTCTCAATAGAAATTCACTCAGTCTTATTTCTGACACCACCAGCTTCACTGAGGTCATTAATGATGTCCATATTGTTAAATCTGATGGACACTTTGATGTCTTTATCTGATCTAACTCCTTAGGATTATTTGACACAGCCTACCAGTCTACCTTTTTTTAAACACTCAATTCCCTTGGCTTCCATGTTTCCATGTCTCTTGCTTTTCTTCTTGCCATTCAGTGTGCCCTCTCCCATTTTAATGAGCCACAAATATTATTGGCCTCTGTGTTATTCCTAATCATTTCCAGAGCCAGAGTACTCAGCTTGTCCATATAGTAAAAGCTTTGATTTCTGTAGTAATTGAATTTGAACATAGTTTTTTGCTTAACTTGTGTTGGGAATTACTATCTCCATGAAACATAAAGAAATAAAATTTTGTGGATATAATTTTTTAATAGTCATAGAGCAAGTAAATGACAGAGCTATAATTCACGGTTTTAATTTTTCATGTCTAATCTATCTATCTAGCTATCATCAATCTGTCTATATCTTTTCAGTGTTCATTGAATAGAACTTCTAGATGTCAGAGTAAAAAGAAACATTTTATTGAAAAGTTGTAAAATTCATTGATGGAAATGATAACACATTAATGTGTACATCACATTTTTATTTCGTAATCTCCTCTCCTCTTCTCTTCTCTTCTCTTCATAAGAAACTCATGGATGAGTGCCAGGACCAAAACTGGTATCTGATATCTGTGAATAGTTGAGTATTTGGACCAGACCCATGTCCTGAGACATATAAGTAGCTTCTTGTGTCTTATAAGTGTAGACCAGGCAAGTTTCACAGAGGTATTTACAATTAAGAGGGGATTTATCAAAAAGGATTGTAGTCCTGCATAGTTTTGGACTCATTTCTAAGTGCTATATCTGTGTTTTCATGTTTAGTAATTTTTAAATCAATGCATAATACCTTAAGCTGTATAACCCACAGACACAAAATACCTCTTGGTTACAGAGGTATTTTGTATTTTTTTTTTACTTTTTATTTTTTATTTATTTATTTATTTATTTATTCTTATTATTATTATACTTTAAGTTTTAGGGTACATGTGCACAATGTGCAGGTTAGTTACATATGTATACATGTGCCATGTTGGTGTGCTGCACCCATTAACTCTTCATTTACATTACGTATATCTCCTAATGCTATCCCTCCCCCCTCCCCCCACCCCACAACAGTCCCCAGAGTGTGATGTTCCCCTTCCTGTGTCCATGTGTTCTTATTGTTCAATTCCCATCTATGAGTGAGAACATGCGGTGTTTGGTTTTTTGTCCTTGTGATAGTTTACTGAGAATGATGATTTCCAATTTCATCCATGCCCCTACAAAGGACGTGAACTCATCATTTTTTATGGCTGCATAGTATTCCATGGTGTATATGTGCCACATTTTCTTAATCCAGTCTAGCATTGTTGGACATTTGGGTTGGTTCCAAGTCTTTGCTATTGTGAATAGTGCCACAATAAACATACGTGTGCATGTGTCTTTAGAGCAGCATGATTTATAGTCCTTTGGGTGTATACCCAGTAATGGGATGGCTGGGTCAAATGGTATTTCTAGTTCTAGATCCCTGAGGAATCGCCACACTGACTTCCACAATGGTTGAACTAGTTTACAGTCCCACCAACAGTGTAAAAGTGTTCCTATTTCTCCACATCCTCTCCAGCACCTGTTGTTTCCTGACTTTTTAATGATAGCCATTCTAACTGGTGTGAGACGGTGTCTCATTGTGGTTTTGATTTGCATTTCTCTGATGACCAGTGATGATGAGCATTTTTTCATGTGTCTGTTGGCTGCATAAATGTCTTCTTTTGAGAAGTGTCTGTTCATATCCTTCACCCACTTTTTGATGGGGTTGTTTGTTTTTTTTTCTTGTAAATTTCTTTGAGTTCTTTGTAGATTCTGGATATTAGCCCTTTGTCAGATGAGTAGATTGCAAAAATTTTCTCCCATCTGTAGGTTGCCTGTTGACTCTGATGGTAGTTTCTTTTGCTGTGCAGAAGCTCTTTAGTTTAATTAGATCCCATTTGTCAATTTTGGCTTTTGTTGCCATTGCTTTTGGTGTTTTAGACATGAAGTCCTTGCCCATGCCTATGTCCTGAATGGTAATGCCTAGGTTTTCTTCTAGGGTTTTTATGGTTTTAGGTCTAAAGTTTAAGTCTTTAATCCATCTTGAATTAATTTTTGTATAAGGTGTAAGGAAGGGATCCAGTTTCAGCTTTCTCCATATGGCTAGCCAGTTTTCCCAGCACCATTTATTAAATAGGGAATCCTTTCCCCATTGCTTGTTTTTGTCACGTTTGTCAAAGATCAGATAGTTATAGATATGCGGTGTTATTTCTGAGGGCTCTGTTCTGTTCCATTGATCTATATCTCTGTTTTGGTACCACTACCGTGCTGTTTTTGTTACTGTAGCTTTGTAGTATAGTTTGAAGTCAGGTAGCGTGATGCCTCCACGTTTGTTCTTTTGCCTTAGGATTGACTTGGCGATGTGGGCTCTTTTTTGGTTCCATATGAACTTTAAAGTAGTTTTTTCCAATTCTGTGAAGAAAGTCATTGTTAGCTTGATGGGGGTGGCACTGAATCTATAAATTACCTTGGGCAGTATGACCATTTTCACAATATTGATTCTTCCTACCCATGAGCATGGAATGTTCTTCCATTTCTTTGTATCCTCTTTTATTTCATTGAGCAGTGGTTTGTAGTTCTCCTTGAAGAGGTCCTTCACGTCTCTTGTAAGTTGTATTCCTAGGTATTTTATTCTCTTTGAAGCAATTGTGAATGGGAGTTCACTCATGATTTGGCTCTCTGTCTGTTATTGGTGTATAAGAATGCTTGTGATTTTTGTACATTGATTTTGTATCCTGAGACTTTGCAGAAGTTGCTTATCAGCTTAAGGTCATTTTGGGCTGAGACAATGGGGTTTTCTAGATCTACAATCATGTCGTCTGCACACAGGGACAATTTGACTTCCTCTTTTCCTAATTGAATACCCTTTATTTCCTTCTCCTGCCTAATTGCCCTGGCCAGAACTTCCAACACTATGTTGAATAGGAGTGGTGAGAGAGGGCATCCCTGTCTTGTGCCAGTTTTCAAAGGGAATGCTTCCAGCTTTTGCCCATTTAGTATGATATTGGCTGTGGGTTTGTCATAGATAGCTCTTATTATTTTGAGATACGTCCCATCAATACCTAATTTATTGAGAGTTTTTAGCATGAAGGGTTGTTGAATTTTGTCAAAGGCCTTTTCTGCATCTATTGAGATAATCATGTGGTTTTTGTCTTTGGTTCTGTTTATATGCTGGATTACATTTATTGATTTGCTTATATTGAACCAGCCTTGCATCCCAGGGATGAAGCCCACTTGATCATGGTGGATAAGCTTTTTGATGTGCTGCTGGATTCAGTTTGCCAGTATTTTATTGAGGATTTTTGCATCAATGTTCATCAAGGATACTGGTCTAAAATTCTCTTTTTTGGTTGTGTCTCTGCCCGGCTTTGGTATTAGGATGATGCTGGCCTCATAAAATGAGTTAGGGAGGACTCCGTCTTTTTCTATTGATTGGAATAGTTTCAGAAGGAATGGTACCAATTCCTCCTTGTACCTCTGGTAGAATTCGGCTGTGAATCCATCTGGTCCTGGACTGTTTTTGGTTGGTAAGCTATTGATTATTGCCACAATTTCAGAGCCTGTTATTGGTCTATTCAGAGATTCAACTTCTTCCTGGTTTAGTCTTGGGAGGGTGTATGTGTCGAGGAATTTATCCATTTCTTCTAGATTTTCTAGTTTATTTGTGTAGAGGTATTTATAGTATTCTCTGATGGTAATTTGTATTTCTGTGGGATCGATGGTGATATCCCCTTTATCATTTTTTATTGCGTCTATTTGATTCTTCTCTCTTTTCTTCTTTATTAGTCTTGCTAGCAGTCTATCAATTTTGTTGACCCTTTCAAAAAACCACCTCCTGGATTCATTAATTTTTTGAAGGGTTTTTTGTGTCTCTATTTCCTTGAGTTCTGCTCTGATTTTAGTGATTTCTTGCCTTCTGCTAGCTTTTGAATGTGTTTGCTCTTGCTTTTCTAGTTCTTTTAATTGTGATGTTAGGGTGTAAATTTTGGATCTTTCCTGCTTTCTCTTGTGGGCATTTAGTCCTATAAATTCCCCTCTACACACTGCTTTGAATGTGTCCCAGAGATTCTGGTATGTTGTGTCTTTGTTCTCATTGGTTTCAAAGAACATCTTTATTTCTGCCTTCATTTTGTTATGTACCTAGTAGTCATTCAGGAGCAGGTTGTTCAGTCTCCATGTAGTTGAGCGGTTTTGAGTGAGTTTCTTAATCCTGAGTTCTAGTTTGATTGCACTGTGGTCTGAGAGACAGTTTGTTACAATTTCTGTTGTTTTACATTTGCTGAGGAGAGCTTTACTTCCAACTATGTGGTCAATTTTGGAATAGGTGTGGTGTGGTGCTGAAAAAAATGTATATTCTGTTGATTTGGGGTGGAGAGTTCTGTAGATGTCTATTAGGTCTGCTTGGTGCAGAGCCGAGTTCAATTCCTGGATATCCTTGTTAACTTTCTGCCTCGTTGATCTGTCTAATGTTGACAGTGGGGTGTTAAAGTCTCCCATTATTATTGTGTGGGAGTCTAAGTCTCTTTGTAGGTCACTCAGGACTTGCTTTATGAATCTGGGTGCTCCTGTATTGGGTGCATATATATTTAGGATAGTTAGCTCTTCTTGTTGAATTGATCCCTTTACCATTATGTAATGGCCTTCTTTGTCTCTTTTGATCTTTGTTGATTTAAAGTCTGTTTTATCAGAGACTAGGATTGCAACCCCTGCCTTTTTTTGTTTTCCATTTTCTTGGTAGATCTTCCTCCATCCTTTTATTTTGAGCCTATGTGTGTCTCTGCACGTGAGATGGGTTTCCTGAATACAGCACACTGATGGGTCTTGACTCTTTATCCAATTTGCCAGTCTGTGTCTTTTAATTGGAGCATTTAGTCCATTTACATTTAAAGTTAATATTGTTATGTGTGAATTTGATCCTGTCATTATGATGTTAGCTGGTGATTTTGCTCATTAGTTGATGCAGTTTCTTCCTAGTCTCGATGGTCTTTACAATTTGGCATGATTTTGCAGTGGCTGGTATCGGTTGTTCCTTTCCATGTTTAGTGCTTCCTTCAGGAGCTCTTTTAGGACAGGCCTGGTGGTGACAAAATCTCTCAGCATTTGCTTGTCTGTAAAGGATTTTATTTCTCCTTCACTCATGAAGCTTGGTTTGGCTGGATATGAAATTCCGGGTTGAAAATTCTTTCCTTTAAGAATGTTGACAGAACAGAGCCCTCAGAAATAACGCCGCTTACCTACAACTATCTGATCTTTGACAAACCTGAGAAAAACAAGCAATGGGGAAAGGATTCCCTATTTAATAAATGGTGCTGGGAAAACTGGCTAGCCATATGTAGAAAGCTGAAACTGGATCCCTTCCTTACACCTTATACAAAAATCAATTCAAGATGGATTAAAGATTTAAACGTTAGACCTAAAACCATAAAAACCCTAGAAGAAAACCTAGGCATTACCATTCAGGACATAGGCGTGGGCAAGGACTTCATGTCCAAAACACCAAAAGCAATGGCAACAAAAGCCAAAATTGACAAATGGGATCTAATTAAACTAAAGAGCTTCTGCACAGCAAAAGAAACTACCATCAGAGTGAATAGGCAACCTACAACATGGGAGAAAATTTTCGCAACCTACTTATCTGACAAAGGGCTAATATCCAGAATCTACAGTGAACTCAAACAAATTTACAAGAAAAAAACAAACAACCCCATCAAAAAGTGGGCGAAGGACATGAACAGGCACTTCTCAAAAGAAGACATTTATGCAGCCAAAAAACACATGAAAAAATGCTCATCATCACTGGTCATCAGAGAAATGCAAATCAAAACCACTATGAGATATCATCTCACACCAGTTAGAATGGCAATCATTCAAAAGTCAGGAAAAAACAGGTGCTGGAGAGGATGTGGAGAAATAGGAACACTTTTACACTGTTGGTGGGACTGTAAACTAGTTCAACCCTTGTGGAAGTCAGTGTGGCAATTCCTCAGGGATCTAGAACTAGAAATACCATTTGACCCAGCCATCCCATTACTGGGTATATACCCAAATGACTATAAATCATGCTGCTATAAAGACACATGCACATGTATGTTTATTGCGGCATTATTCACAATAGCAAAGACTTGGAACCAACCCAAATGTCCAACAACGCTAGACTGGATTAAGAAAATGTGGCACATATACACCATGGAATACTATGCAGCCATAAAAAATGATGAGTTCATATCCTTTGTAGGGACATGGATGAAATTGGAAACCATCATTCTCAGTAAACTATCGCAAGAACAAAAAACCAAACACCGCATATTCTCACTCATAGGTGGGAATTGAACAATGAGATCACATGGACACAGGAAGGGGAATACCATACTCTGGGGACTGTGGTGGGGAGGGGGGAGGGGGGAGGGATAGCATTGGGAGATATACCTAATGCTAGATGACGAGTTAGTAGGTGCAGCGCACCAGCATGGCACATGTATACATATGTAACTAACCTGCACAATGTGCACATGTACCCTAAAACTTAAAGTATAATAAAAAATTAAAAAAAAAAAAAAAGAATGTTGAATATTGGCCCCCACTCTCTTCTGGCTTATAGAGTTTCTGCCGAGAGATCCGCTGTTAGTCTGATGGGCTTCCCTTTGTGGGTAACCCGACCTTTCTCTCTGGCTGCCCTTAACATTTTTTCCTTCATTTCAACTTTGGTGAATCTGACAATTATGTGTCTTGGAGTTGCTCTTCTCGAGGAGTATCTTTGTGGCATTCTCTGTGTTTCCTGAATCTGAATGTTGGCCTGCCTTGCTAGATTGGGGAAGTTCTCCTGGATAATATCCTGCAGAGTGTTTTCCAACTTGGTTCCATTCTCCGCATCACTTTCAGGTATACCAATACGATGTAGATTTTGTCTTTTCACATAGTCCCATATTTCTTGGAGGCTTTGTTCATTTCTTTTTATTCTTTTTTCTCTAAACTTCCCTTCTCGCTTCATTTCATTCATTTCATCTTCCATCACTGATACCCTTTCTTCCAGGTGATCGCATCGGCTCCTGAGGCTTCTGCATTCTTCATGTAGTTCTTGAGCCTTGGCTTTCAACTCCGTCAGCTCCTTTAAGCACTTCTCTGTATTGGGTATTCTAGTTATACATTCGTCTAAATGTTTTTCAAAGTTTTTACCTTCTTTGCCTTTGGTTTGAATTTCCTCCTGTAGCTCGGAGTAGTTTGATCATCTGAAGCCTTCTTCTCTCAACTCGTCAAAGTCATTCTCCATCCAGCTTTGTTCCGTTGCTGGTGAGGAACTGCGTTCCTTTGGAGGAGGAGAGGTGCTCTGCCTTTTAGAGTTTCCAGTTTTTCTGCTCTGTTTTTTTCCCCATCTTTGTGGTTTTATCTACTTTTGGTCTTTGATGATGGTGATGTACAGATGGGTTTTTGGTGTGGATGTCCTTTCTGTTTGTTAGTTTTCCTTCTAACAGACAGGACCCTCAGCTGCAGGTCTGTTGGAGTTTGTTAGAGGTCCACTCCAGACCCTGTTTGCCTGGGTATCAGCAGCGGTGTCTGCAGAACAGCGGATTTTCGTGAACCGCGAATGCTGCTATCTGATCGTTCCTCTGGAAGTTTTGTCTCAGAGGAGTACCCGGCCGTGTGAGGTGTTAGTCTGCCCCTACTGGGCGATGCCTCCCAGTTAGGCTGCTCGAGGGTCAGGGGTCAGGGACCCACTTGAGGAGGCAGTCTGCCCGTTCTCAGATCTCCAGCTGCGTTCTGGGAGAACCACTGCTCTCTTCAAAGCTGTCAGACAGGGACATTTAAGTCTGCAGTGGTTACTGCTGTCTTTTTGTGTGTCTGTGCCCTGCCCCCAGAGGTGGAGCCTACAGAGGGAGGCAGGCCTCCTTGAGCTGTGGTGGGCTCCACCGAGTTTGAGCTTCCTGGCTGCTTTGTTTACCTAAGCAAGCCTGGGCAATGGCGGGCGCCCCTCCCCCAGCCTCGCTGCCACCTTGCAGTTTGATCTTAGACTGCTGTGCTAGCAATCAGCGAGACTCCGTGGGCGTAGGACCCTCCGAGCCATGTGCGGGATATAATCTCCTGGTGCGCCGTTTTTTAAGCCCGTCAGAAAAGCGCAGTATTCGGGTGGGAGTGGCCCGATTTTCCAGGTGCCGTCTGTCACCCCTTTCCTTGACCGGGAAAGGGAACTCCCTGATCCCTTGCGCTTCCCGAGTGAGGCAATGCCTCGCCCTGCTTCGGCTGGCACACGGTGCGCTGCACCCACTGTCCTGCACCCACTGTCTGGCAGTCCCTAGTGAGATGAACCCGGTACCTCAAATGGAAATGCAGAAATCACCCGTCTTCTGCGTCGCTCACGCTGGGAGCTGTAGACCGGAGCTGTTCCTATTTGGCCATCTTGGCTCCTCCAGTATTTTGTATTTTATAATTAGAGAAAGATCTGAAATCTACCCAAAAGTAAGAGCCACTTTCACTGTAATATCTCATTTTGTAATTTTTTGGATTGTAATCCTTCTGAAAATTGATTTCTGGAAGTTCAACTGACTCTATGATAGATTTATCCTCATTTTAAGGAAATTTAAACTGTCAATGCTTCCAGACAGCTTAAAAATATACATGTTGGAATATAGTATTGAATTTGAAAGGGAAGCTAAAGTATCAGCCTTGTTTCCTAGAGAACTACCAAATCAAGAAAATGTGTGAGAATGGCATGATGAGGCTTCAGCGCAGAAATAGATCTGTCCTGGCAATTTTCTCTGCAAGTTATGGCAAATTCTTAGAGGAAAACAGAAATGTGATGTAATGAATAAAAATGGACCAGTCACAAGTATGTTGGAAATGGGAGACATGCAAGACCTGCAATAAAGTTTTTCAAATTATTTGTTTAAATGTTAGTGGTTTACTGAGCTTTAAATAACAGACTGATATTGTCCAGATCACCATGATATTCAATATATGGGCAATGTAATGAGACTAGCTTTGTCTTGGTGTATAATGATATACACATTCTTAACTAGTTAAAATTATATTATGAGTAAGAATATAATCTTGCTCAGCTAGTTCATGGCCAAAGAAATGTTGTTTTTGAAAGCTACACCTGATATGTATTTCTGGGCTGTTTCCCAAGACAGTGTGGGTAGAAAATACTGCTTGGTTCTCAAGTGTGCAAACTCAGTAGCTTCTTCCCAGTCCAGCTCATCCTAAAGTGTGTTCCACAGAAAAAATTAACATTCTTAAGAATTCCATTGGAAAACCCAGTTATACTCACTTATTTTCAGTTAATAATGCAACACTATATCACAGCATTATTGCTGGAGTGTGCTTCAGCATTAGCTATCATATACGGGTCTGTATGGAATTCTCAGTGATGTAATTTCTGTCTGTGGCCTAAATCCTTCTCATTTTTGGCAATGCTGCCCTGTAATTGTTATTGCATTGTATTAGTTCCTGCTTCTGGTATATTCATGATCTGTAGGATACAAATCTCTTGAATGCTTAGGCCACAAAGTTTTGAATAACCCTTATTGATTTGCCTCAACCTCAGTATAAAGAGGAAATCTTCATAAATGATTTTCTCAATGCACAGGATTTTGTAGCTTTACCTCTAGTCTAGTAGTTCTGAACCAGCAGTGATTTTATACACCCTCCCCAAATCGTTGGCTATGTCTGGAGATATATGTGACTGTCACAACTGAGGGGTAGGGAATGCTATAGGCATCTAGTAGGTAGAGTCCAGAAATGACTCTAAACATCCTACAATGCACAGAACAACACCCTGTAACTAAGAGTTATTTGGCCCCAAATGGCCCCTGAGGTTGAGAAATTCTGTCCTAGTGATAGAGCATAGCAGATACCTCCAATCTAGCTCCTTCAACTACATTTCAATTACTTCTTCTATAACCAACAGAAGGAATTAAGCACTAAAACTCAAAATATTTCTTTTTTATTTTAGTAATCAGTATTTTTCAAAGTCGCTTGGTAGCACTAATATCTTTAATTGCTAAATATGTATGGTTACCAAAAATCTAAAACAACACATTTTAAACTCTATATTTAGAGCAGTAAAAAAATTGAGCTATTAGGAACTTGGAGAAAATTGGCAATTTTTAAAACATTCATAAATAAAAATTGTACTGTACTTTTTCAAGCACAAAAAACTACGAGAACTTGTTTTACTCATTTCAGAAGACAAAAACCCAACACTCATCATTATTTGATATTTGCCAGTAACCTTGGAGGTGCTGTGGCATTGCTTTCTAAGGAAGATAAATTATGATGCCAGTCTCTCTGCACCAAAAAACAATTCTCAACCTGGCATGGTACTAAAGCCTGGCAGTATGACATGGTAGAAAAAAACAAGATTACTTTTTCCATTTCACAATCATGTGCATTTGTTGTTGCTGTCAGCATCTATTTTTCTGTCATCCCTATACCCTCAATTTCTTTGTAGAGAATTATCTCTTTTGGATATGGTCTAAAGGAACCAGGCCCTCTCCTAGGCAAAGAACAGGTGTGCTAGCCAAGTCAGGCCAATCCAGTACATATTTCTTCCATGATGCATCTCAAGCAAAGTGACAAAAACGTTAACAATATCCTGATTCATTTGCTTCAGTGATGGCAGCCTGAATAGACTGTTTTTACTGCAAGATCCTCTTTTTAGTTCTATTTCCTTGAGACCTCAAAGTATTTTGCCTCAGTTTCTTTTTTGTCTCTCTCAAGCCTGCATTACAGAAATATCAATTCTTGTTCTGCTATCTATTTTACCTCCCTTTCAAGTTCCCAACCCTCAAATTATTTTTGTTTCTTCAAATCATTACCAACAGAGTGCTTCGCTCCTGGTGCTCTACAAGGACTATTGAGGCAACGTCAAAAGAAATAAAACTCTACATTGTTTGCAGATACAGCTACTTTGGGGAAACCTTGTTTCCCAGGAGTAAAGAAACAGTTACAAGCCTCCCACACATGTGGTAAGAAAAGCAAGGTACCACTACCATTTAATGTAGAATAAACTATAATAGTATAAATTATATTTTACAATACTGTATTGCATTATTCAGTTTACAATTTTTGACACCTAAGTTTCTCACTTGACCATTACAATATTCCTGTGAGGTAGGTATTAATATAATTCTCATTTTATACAAGAGCAAAGGTTCAGAAAGAAGTAACGTGCTCAAGGTTACACAGCTAGTAAGTGGTTTGGCTCCATAACTGTGAGATATCAGGTATAGAGCCAAACCACTGTGAGATATCCTGTATGGAACCTGTGAGATATGTGAGATATGATCTTACGTATATCTCAGAGTGAGGGCAGGGCCAGAGGTAAATATTAGGAGCTGTATCAATTGGGGTTGTTAGGTGCAAGCAGTAGAGGCCAATCCTAGCTGACTGAACAGAAAGGGAGTTTATTAAAAGGACAGTAGACATCTCATAGAAGTTGTTTAAGGGAATGTAGAACCTGGCTCAGCTATACCTAAGAAAAATGCCTCAAATCACACCTTAGAATTCTCTGATTAGATACAAAAATTAGCTGGGCGTGGCGATGTGTGCCTGTAATGCCAGCTATTCAGGAGGCTGAGGCAGGAGAATTGCTTGAACTAGGGAGTCGGAGGTTGCAGTTGAGCCGAGATCACGCCTCTGTACTCCAGCCTGGCGACAGAGTGAGACTCTGTCCCAAAAAAAAAAAAAAAAAGAAAAAGAAAATCTGATTAGAAAAATGATTATACCACTGCCACCAGAAAGAGAAATCTTCTTATTATATCTTTAGTTTCCAAGTCAGTCTGGCACAGACACATCTGATTGAGGGAGCTTAGGTTATGTGGCCACTCCCTAGCTGTAATGGAGATTAGGCAAGTTAGCATCTAGAATTTTCATCCCTTGTAGTAGGAGGTATATTTTGCTTCCCACCAAAACCCATGAGGTGGGGTAATTTTGCATTCATAGAAAGAGATTAATATTTTGGGCAGCCAAAACAGTTGGCAATATCCAAAATAATCTAAGCTGTGACGTCTCAATTTCAAAATACACCCTTCTTCACTGACTTAAAATGTTGAAGTCCCACCTAACCCAACATAGCTATCCCTTACATTTTTTCCAGCATTACTGAGGTATAATTGACAAACAAAATCGTATATATCCAAGGTGTACAGATTTGATATATGTATACTTTGTGCAATAATCACCACAATCAAATTTATTAACATGTCTGTCATCATCATAGTTACCATGTTGTGTGTGCGTGTGTTAAGTGCATTTAAGTGTGTAAGGACACTTATAATCTGCTCTCTTACCAAATTTCAAATATTAACTGCAGCTACCATGCTGTACATTAGATCATCAGAACTTATTCATCCTGTAACTGAAAGAGAAATACCATATGATCTCATATGTGGCATCTCACCATTTCCCCCACTCTCCAGTCCCCAGCAAACACTATTCTATTCTCTGCTTCTATAAGTTCATCCTTTCTAGATTCCACATATGAGATCATATGGTATTTCTCTTTCTGTGCCTGGATTACTCATTTAGCCTAGTGCCCTCTAGGTTCATCCATGTTGTCACAAAGACCCATAAACTTGTGTCAACTTTAAGGTGGTTTCCTCATTTTGGCTATTGTGAAAAATGGTGCAAGGAACATGGGAATGCAGATATCTTTTTGAGATTCTAGTTTTATTTTCTTTGGATGTATACCCAGCATTGGGATTCGTGAATCATATGGTAGTTCTGTTTTTAATATTTTGAGGAAACTCCTTACTGTTTTCCACAGAGACTGTATCAATTTATATTCCCATCAGCAATGTACAAGGACTCCCTTTTCTCTGCATCCTCACCAACACTTGTCTCTTGATAATAGCCATTGTAATGAGTGTGAAGTGATCTCATTGTGGTTTTAATTTGAGTTTTTCTGATGATTACTGATTTTGTGCATTTTTCATATACCTCTTGGCTATTTTACATCTTATTTGGAAAAATGTCTTTTGAAGTCCTTTGCCCATTGTTTAATTGGATTATTAGTTTTTTGTGGGGTTTCTGTTATTGAGTTATGTGAGTTCCTTACATATTTTGGATATTAGCCCCTTATCAGGTACACAGTTCACAAATATTTTCTCCCATTCTGTAGGTTGCCTCTTAATTTTGTTGATTTTTTTCCTTTGCTGTGCAGAAGCATTTTGGATATAGTCTCATTTGTTTATTTTTGCTTTTGTTACCCGTGCTTTTGATGTCAAATCTACCCTTAATATATCTTAAAATATGCTAACATTTGCCCTAAAAAGTAGATTATATTTTTCCCACTAATATTCATAGAATGGGGGAAATCCACAAACAATAGGTTGATATAAGATGGTGATAACTGTTGTGTATAGTTGGAAAAGAAGAGGGAATAGGACAAAATCCTAAGGAATATTATCACTTGAGGGACTTGCAGAGAAAAAGAAACTTTCAAAGGGGACAAAGGAGAGACAAGTAAAGTAGGAAGAAAATGAGAAGAATGTGGTGTGATAGCATAGAGAAAGAAGACAATTAGGTATTTAAATTATGGAGTTGATATTATAATAGCAGAGAGTCTAGGGTAATTCATTTAACCTTCATTAATCTTCTTTACTCAATCTCAAATGGCAAACTTTCTCCAACAATTTTTATTGTATTTCATTTTTGTATATTTTTGTACCATAAAACACCAATTTTAAAATAAAAATTCAATAATTTTCAGTATATGCACAGAGTTGTGCAGTCATCTGTGATCAACTGTACCTAGTAGTGTTAAGGGGCAAAGTAAGATGAAAACTGTGGCCTGTGACTTTAGTCAGTGGTATGGTAGAATTTAGAGTCAGATTGCAATGGATTGAGGAGAAAGTAGAAGGTGAGCAAGCAAAGAAAACAAATGTGGACTATTCTTTATTACAAAGAGGGAGAGAGACATAGCTCTGGGGGATGTGAGATCACAGAAAAGTTTTGATGGATTTTTATGATTTAAAATATGTCAATACTTTTCTAAACTGAGAGGAAGGAGCTATTTCATCCAATTGAAACAATGGCCAGACCCATTTTGGTATTTGTCAAATCCTTATTTTGAAATTGCTTCAATCCCAAATCTTTTCATGATTTTCCATTTTGAGTCCTTAGCACTTAGTGTACACTCCTAACTTCTGAGCCTTGCAATTTCATTAGTTTATTTATTTCTTCCACTTCCCTGGAATAATGCCTAGACCATTACCCTACCCAATACTCAGAATGTAATAAATAGGTGTGATAATGCTGTAATTTTTAAATTTGGTTTTAACACTATTTTAATTCAGGCTCTCACAATATGTTGATCTTTAAATAAATATCTGCCAAATATCAGCTTTCTCACCATCTCAGACATGTGAAGAGTAACTGCAGTTCCCATGATAATTTTTCTACTCTTGACTGTTTTCATTTCAGTGCCTATAAAGCTGCCGCAACAAACAGACCATGGCTCAGTGGAGTGTTTTACACAATCTGATTATATACATGGTAAGCATCAGAAGACCTTCAGCATAATAGGATTGCTTAAAGGTGAATAATTGGAAATTGAATAGCTAAATAGCCCTATTTAATTTAAATAATACATTCTTTTCTCTCTATTCCTTGCCTTCTTTAAAAACTTGGGCCCAAACTGACCTCCTGCAGAACACTTTCATATAAAATATTTATTCAATTCTGACACAATTATGTGAATTTAATCTCTAGTTTTATATGCAAGGACAATGCCTCCAGAAAAACTATCGACTACATAGATAATTCAATGGAATTTAGAATTCAAAATGGTATACATTATCATCTAAGTCTACTGGAAAGGTTGCCTAGACCTTCTGGCAGTGAAGAACTTTCAGATGAGTACTCATCCAGCAATGGAACACAATCTCTGGATGTCAGTTGTTTCATTATATTTAGATATTTAAATTATAGAGTTAAATTATAGTGTTAATATTATAGTAGCAGAGAATCTAGGGGAATTCATTTAACATTCTTCATTAATATTCTTTACTCAATCTCAAATAGCAAATTTTCTCCAACAAATTTTTCTTGTATTTCATTTTTTGCATATTTTGGAGGTATAATTTATGTACCATAAAATTCACCAATTTTGAAATAAAAATTCAATAATTTGTGCAGTCATTACCATAATCACATTTTATAACATGTTTATCACCTCCCCACAAAATGCTGTACATATTGGCAGTCACTTGACATTCTCCTCTACCTACAGCCCCTGGCAACCACTGATCTACTTTGTATCTCTATGGATTTACCTGGTTTATATATTTCATATAAATGGAATTAAACAGTGTGTGGTCTTTTGTGAACAACCTCTTTCATTTAGCATGTTTTCAAGGTTTATCTCTATCATAACGTGTCAATACTTAATCCCTTTATATTGCTGAATAATATTCCATTGTATGGGTATGCAGACATTTTATTTATCCATTCATCAGATGATGGATATTGTTTCAGCTTTTTTGGTTAGTATGAATGGTGTTGCTATGAACAATTTCTGTAAAAGTTGTGTGGTTTTTCTTTTAACACTTGATTTCAATTCTTTTGAGTATATATTAGGAGTACAATTGATAGGTCATATAGTAATTCTATGTTTAACTTTAACTTTTTGAAGAATGATCAAACTATTTTCCACAATGGCCATACTATTTACATTCACACCAGCAATATATGAGGATTGTAATTTCTCCACATCCTTACCAACACTTGTTATTTCCATTTTCTTTTTCTTATAGCCATCCTTGTGGGTGTGAAGTAGTATCTCATTATGGTTTGATTTGAATCTCTCTGATGACTAATGATGTTGACAATCTTTTCATGTGCTTATTGGTCATTCATGTCTATTTGGAGAAATGTGTATTCAAATACTTTGCCCATTTTTTCAATTGGATTGTCTTTTTATTATTGAGTTCTAAGAGCTCTTTATAAATTATGGAAAAGACCCTTATTAGATATGTGATTTGAAAATATTTTATCTCATTCTGTGGGTTGTCTTTTTATTTTCTTGATAATGTCTTTTGATGCACAAAAGTTTTAAATTTTGATGAAATTCAATTAATCTGATTTTTTGTTATTGCTTATACTTTGGTGTTCTATCTAAGAAACTATTGCCTAATCCAAGGTCACAAAAATTTACTATAACTTTTAGAGGATTATAATTTTAGCTGTTACAATTAGTTCTATGGCCTATTCTGAGTTAATTTTTGTGTATGTTGTGAAGTAGGGGGTTCAACTTTATTTTTTGCGTGAATATCTAACTGTTTCTGCATGATTTGTTGAAAATATTATTCCTTCTCTATTGAATGATTTCAACACCCTTGTCAAAAATTAATTGACCATAAATGTAAGGTGTTTTGTGGCCATGTTAATATGCAGGATGGATCCCCACTCAAAATTTGGTTTGTATGTTGAGACTAATGACGCCACACATACACCAAGAGGGTATGAAAAGTTTATTACACACGATAAAGTCTTCTTGGGAAGATCAAAGTGGCTTCAAAGCAGGCCTGAAGATGGCTTGAAAGAGCAGAGTAAGGAGAATAACTTCCATTTTTTCTGGCAGTTAGGATGTGTGGCCTAGGTGAGGGTTCCCGTACATGATTTGGACTTCCTGCCAGCATTAAAGGAGGCAGTACCCCAGCTTTCCTATCAGCCTCCCCAGATATGAGGCAGAAAGGGAAGAGGGAAAGTAAGGCTTAAGAGCTGTCAGTAGTCAAACCAAAATGGTGTCAGACTATTTATTACCTGTGGGCTTATTTCCTAAATCTTGATTCTATTCCATTGATCTATACATTTATCTTTATGCCAGTACTGCAATGCGTTGATTACTGTTGCTTTGTGGCATTTTTTGAAATCAGAAACTATGAATCCTCCAACTTAGTTCTTCTTTTTCAAGATTGTTTTGGTTAAATGTGGTCCCTTGCATTTACACATGAATTTTAGGATCAGCTTTTTAATTTATGCAAAAAAAGCAAACTAGGATTTTGAAAATATTGTATGAAATCTGTAGATCAATTTGAGGATTATTGCCATCTAAAAAATACTAAGTGTTACAATCCATGACTGGAATGTCTCTCTATTTGTTTAGGTCTTTAATTTCTTTCAAAAATATCTTTTGTAGTTTTCAGAGTATACTATACTTCTTTTTGGCATTCTTGTACCTCTTTTGATAAATCAATTTCTAAGTATTATATTATTATTCTATTGTAATTGAATTTTTTCTTAATTTTATTTTCATGGTGTCACTGCTAGGGTATAGAAATACAAGCAATTTTTTTACATTGACCTTGTATTCGGCAATCTTGTTGAGCTCATTTAGTAACTTTAATAGTTTGTGTGTGTGTGTGTGTGTGTGTGTGTGTGTATTCATTAGAATTTTCCATATAGAAAATAATGTCATCTGTGCATAGAGAGAGTTTTACATCTTCCTTTCCAATCTGGATGCTTTTTATTTCTTTTTCTTTCCTAATTACCACAGCAGAACTTTCAAGACAATGTTGAATAGAAGTGGCTGGAGCAGACTCTTTGTCTTGTTCCTGATCTTAGGGGGATGTCTTTCAGTAATATATTGAGCTTTTTGGATGCATATATTAACGGTTTTAAAAATCCAGTTTGGGGATATTTCAGCCATTATTTATATGAATAAATTTTTCTGCCTCAATTTTTCTCTTCTATCTTCTGTTATGCCCATTATATGTCCATTGGTGCTATTATTGGTGTGCCACATTTTTCAGAAACTGTTAATTTATCTTCATTCTTTCCTCTCTTTATTCTTCAGATCACATAGTATTTTTCAAATCTGCTTCAAGTTCAGTGACTCTTTCTTCTGGAAGCTCAAACCTGTTGAGTCCTTCTATTAATCTTCCAGTTGTTATTCTACTGTTTAACTCCTAATTTTCTACTTGGTGATTCAAAAAATTGTATCTCTTTATTGGAATTCACTGTTTGATGGGCATTATTATCATAAATACTTTTCCTTTTTTACAGCTTTATTGAGGTATAATTGACAGATAAATATTGTATATATTTAAGGTATACAATGTAATGTTTTGATCTATGTATACATTGTGAAATGATTACCACAATCAAACTAACGAACATTCATCATTACTTTTACATGAATGATGAAAATATTTAAGGTCTATTTTCTTAGCAAATTTCAAGTATACAATATTAACTATAGTCACCATGTCTCACTTTAGATCTCCAAATTATTCATCTTATGAATTGTACCCCTTAACCAACGTCTCCCTATTTCCACCACACCCACCACCTGGTAACGGACCCGTCTCTCTGTTTCTATGAGTTTGATATTTTAGATTCCACACATAAGTGAGATCATGCAGTATTTGTCTTCTTATATCTGGCTTATTTCACTTCGCATGATTTCCTCCAGGTTCATCCATGTTGTTGCCAATGGTAGGACTTCCTTCTTTTTATGGCTGAATAATACTTCATTTTTTATCCATCTATCAGTTGATGGACACTTACGTTGTTTCCATATCTAGGCTATTGTGAGTACTACTGAAATGAACATGGCAGTGCAGATATCTCTTTGAAATATTGATTTTTATTTCCTTTGGATATACACTCAGGAGTGGGATTGCTGGATCATATATGGTAGTTCTATTTTTGAGTTTTTGAGGCATCTTCATACCGTTTTCCATAGTGGCTGTACCAACTTACATTCCCCCCAAAGTGTACAAGTGTTCCCTTTTCTCCAGATCCTCACCAACATTGGTTATCTTTTGGCTTTTTGATAATAGCCATTCTAACAGGTATGAGGTGATATGTCATTCTAGTTTGGATTTGCATTTTCCTGATAATTAGTGATATTGAGCATCTTTTCATATACCTATTGGCAATTTGCAGGTCTTCTATGGAAACACATCTATTCAGGCCCTTTGCCCATTGTTTAATCAGGTTATTTGTTATTATTATTTATTTACTTATTTGCTGTTGAGTTGTATGAGTTCCTTATATATTTGGATATTACCCCCTTATTGGACATGTGGCTTACAAATATTTTCTCCCATTCCATATGTGGCCTTTTCATTTGATTGTTTGCTTTGCAGAAACTTTTTAGTTTAATATAGTACCAGTCATTTATTTTTGCCTTTGTTGTCTATGTTTTTGGCACCAAATCCAAAAAATAATTGCTGAGACCAATGTTATAGAGCTTTCCTCCGTGTTTTCTTCTAGGAGTTTCAGATCTTTGAATTGATTTTTTGTAGGTAATACAATAGGGATCCAACTTCACCTTTTGCAAGTGGATATCTAGTGTTTCCAATACCATTTATTGAAAAGACTATCTTTTCTCCAATATGTGTTCTTAGAGATTTTGTCAAAGATTAGTTGACCATATATGCATGGGTTTATTTTTGGGCTTTCCATTTTTTTCGTTGGTCCATGTGTCTATTTTCATGCTTTTACCATACTTTAAAAAAAAATTGGAAACAGACAAATGACACTGTACAAGTAGTAAACATAAGAGAATTTATATCCAGAAGTGGGATTGCTACTGTTAGATCATATGGTAGTTCTATTTGTAATTTTTTGAGGAAACTCCATGCAATTGCCCATAATGGCTGTATTGGTTACATTGTCACCACAAATGTACAAGGGTTCACTTTTCTCTATATTCTTGCCAACCCTTGTTATCTTTGATTTTTTTAGTAGTAGAAACTAGAAAAGCAATAGAAAAGATCAACAAAACTAAGAGACATGAGCTTTCTCAAAGGTAGTTTCCATCATCTACTTTTTTTAGATGGAGTCTGGCTCTGTCACCCAGGCTGGAGTGCAGTGGCGCAATCTTGGCTCACTGCAAGCTCCGCCTCCCGGGTTCATGCCATTCTCCTGCCTCAGCCTCCCGAGTAGCTGGGACTGCAGGCGCCCACCACCATGCCTGGCTAATTTTTTTTTTTTTTTGTATTTTTAATAGAGATGGGGTTTCACTGTGTTAGCCAGGACGGTCTCAATCTCCTGACCTCGTGATCCACCCACCTCGGCCTCCCAAAGTGCTGGGATTACAGGCATGAGCCACCGCGCCCGGCCCAAAATCAGTAATATTTCTATACACCAATAACACCCAAGCTCAGAACCAAATTAAGAATGCAATCCCATTTACAATAGTCACACCAAAAATAAAATATGGAGGAATGCATCTGTATTAGTCCGTTTTTACACTGCTGATAAAGACATACCCAAGACTGGGTAATTTATAAAGGAAAAGAGGTTTAATGGACTCACAGTTCCATGTGGCTGGGAAGGCCTCACAATCATGGTGGAAGGTGAAAGGCACATCTTAGATGCCAGCAGGCAAAAAGAGAATGAGCACCAAGTGAAAGGGGTTTTCCTTTATAAAGCCATCAGATCTCATGAGACTTAATCACTATCATGAGAACAATATGGGGGAAACCACCCCCATGATTCAATTATCTCCCACCAGGTCCCTCCCGCAACACATGGGAATTATGGGAGCCTGCAATTCAAGATGAGATTTGGGTGGGACACAGCCAAACCATATCATTCTGCCCCGTCCCCTCCCAAATCCCATGTCCTCACATTTCAAAACCAATCATGCCTTCCCAACAGTCCCCCTAAAGTCTTAACTCATTTCAGCATTGACTCAAAAGTCCACAGTCCAAAGTCTCATCTGAGCAAGGCAAGTCACTTCCACCTATGAGCCTGTAAAATCAAAGCAATTTAGGTACTTTTTAGATACAATGGGTGTACAGGAATTCTGTAAGTACATCTATTCCCAATGGGAGAAATTGGCCAAAATGAAGAGGCTACAGGCCCCTTGCAAGTCCAAAATCCAGTGGGACAGTCAAATCTTAAAGCTCCAAAATGATCTCCTTTGACTCCATGTCTCACATCCAGGTCACACTGATGCAAGAGGTGGGTTCCCATGGACTTGGATAGTTCTGCCCCTGTGGCTTTGCAGTGTATAGCTCCCCTCCTGGCTGCTTTAACAGGCTGGTGTTGACTGTCTGTGGCTTTTCCAGGTGCATGGTACAAGCTGTTGGTAGATCTACCATTCTGGGTGCTGGAGGATGGTGGCCATATTCTCACAGCTCTACTAGACAGTGCCCCAGTGGGGACTCTTTGTGGGAGCTCCCACCTGACATTTTCCTTCCACACTGCTGTAGCAGAGATTCTCCATGAATGTCCCACCCCTGCAGCAAACTTGTGCCTGCACATCCAGGCATTTACATACATTCTCTAAAATATAGGTGGAGGTTCCCAAACCTCAATTATTGACTTCTGTGCACTCACAGGCTCAACACCACATGGAAGCTGCCAAGGCTTGGGGCTTGCACCTTCTAAAGCCACAGCCTAAGCTGTATCTTGGCCCCTTTTAGCCACAGCTAGAGCAGCTGGGATGCAGGACACCAAGTTCATAGACAGCATACAGCAGGGGCCCAGCCCATGAAAACATTTTTTCCTCCTAGGCTTCTGAGCCCATGATGAGAAGGGCTGCCATGAAGACCTCAAATGTGCCCTGGAGACATTTTCCCAACTGTCTGGGTGATTAACATTTGGCTTTTCATTACTGATGCAAATTTCTGCAGCTGGCTTGAATTTCTCCCCAGGAAGTGTGTTTTTATTTTTCCATCACATTGTTAGGCTGCAAATTTTCTGAACTTTTATGCTCTGCTTCCCTTATAAAACTGAAAGTTTTTAACAGCACCCAAGTTTCCTCTTGAATACTTTGCCGCTTAGAAATTTCTTCCACCAGATATCCTAAATCATCTACCTCAAGTTCAAAGTTCCGCAGATCTCTAGGGCAGGGGCAAAATGCTACCAGTCTGTTTGCTAAAATATAGCAAGAGTCACCTTTACTCCAGTTCCCAAAAATTTCCTCATCTCCATCTGAGACCACCTCAGCCTGGATTTCATTATTCATGTAATTATCAGCATTTTGGTGAAAGCCATTCAACAAGTCTCTAGGAAGTTCCAAACTTTCCCACATTTTCCTGTCTTCTTCTGAGCCCTCCAAACTTTTCCAACCTCTGCCTGTTACCCAGTTCCAGAGTTGCTTTTACATTTTCAGGTATCTTTACAGCAGCACCCCACTCTACCAGTACCAAATTACTGTAGTAGTCCATTTTCACTCCGCTGATAAAGACATATCCAAGACTGGGTAACTTATAAAGGAAAAGAGGTTTCATGGACTCACAGTTACATGTGGCTGGGGAGGCCTCACAATCATGGTGGAAGGTGAAAGTCACATCTTACATGGCAGCAGGCAAAGAGAGAATGAGAACCATGTGAAAGGAGTTTTTCTTTATAAAGCCATCAGATCTCATGAGACTTATTCACTACCAGCAGAACAGTATGGGAGAAACTGCCCCCATGATTCAGTTATCTCCCACTGGGTCCCTCTCATAACACATAGGAATTTTGGGAGCTACAATTTAAGATGAGATTTGGGTGCAGACACAGTCAAACCATATGAACATCTAAATGCAGACACAGTCAAACCATATCAACATCTAAACAGTGAGGTGAAATATCTCTACAAGGAGAACTATAAAACACTGCTGAGATAAATCAGAGATGACACAAACATAATGGTAAAACACCCCATGCTTATGGATTGAAATAATTAATATTGTTAAAATGGCCATACTGACCAAAGAAATTTATAGATTCAATGCTATTCCTAGCAAATGGCCAACATCATTTTTCACAGAATTAGGAAAAAACTATTCTAAAATTCATATGCAACCAAAAAAGAGCATGAATCACCAAAGTAACCCTAAGCAAAAAGAACAAAGCTGGAGGCATCACACTACCTGACCTGAAACTATACTACAAGGCTACAGTAACCAAAACAGCATGGTACTGGCACAAAAACAGACACATAGACCAATGAAACAGGATAGAGAACTTAGAAATAAGGTCACACACCTACAACAACTTGATCTTTGACAAACTCGACAATGAAAATGGGAAAAGGAGTCCTTATTTAATAAATGGTGCAGGATAACAGGCTATCCATATACAGAAGATTGAAACTGGACCCCTTCCTGTCACCATATACAAAATTCAACTCAAGATGGATTAAAGACTTAAATGTAAGACCCAAAACAACAAAAACCCTAGAAGAAAATTTCTCCAATAGAGTTTTGAATTCCTTCTCTGCATTATCTTGAAGTTCGTTGAACTTTCTCAAGACAGCTATTTTGAAGTCCTTGTCTGGGAGGTGGGTGTAGTATTCTGTTTGTCACCATTAGATCAAAAGTACTAATTGTATTAAACCAATATTCATACATTTATTGAATTTATGATTGCTTCTTCTATCAGTTACTGAAGAAGGTAATAATGTTCAGTTTTTACATTTCTCTTTTATTCCTGTAAATTTTTGATTCATAAATGTTGAGGCTACGTTTTTACTTGACTAAGGTTTATAAATATCATCCTGCTGTGTTGACCCTTTTATTCTTATGCAGTGACCTTTTTTAATATTTAGTACATTCCCTTACCCTAATGTTTATTGTGTTCAGTGTAATATAGTTACATCAAATTTTCATAGTTTGCATTTGCCTGTTATATCTTTATCCATTCTATTGCTTTCCACATTCAGAATTGGTATCTTCTCCTTTTCTTCTATTTTTTTTTTTTTGAGATAGAGTCTTGCTCTGTCACCCAGGCTGGAGTGCAGTGGTGCAATCTTGGCTTGCTGCAGCCTCTGCCTCCGGAGTTCAAGTGATTCTCCTGCCTCAGTCTCCCGAGTAGCTGGGACTACAGGCGCACACCATCACACCCAACTACTTTTTGTGTTTTTTAGTAGAGACGGGGTGTCACCATGTTGGCTGGGCTGGTCTTGAACTCCTGGCCTCAAGTGATTTGCTTGCCTTGGCCTCCCGAAGTTGAGAAAACTAGGTTCCCATAATGCTTTTAAACTTCATATTTTGAAATAATTTCAAACATACAGAAAACTTTCAAGAATAATACAAAGAATTCACCCACATTCCCCATTAAAAACTTTGTTTTCCCACATTTGCTTTATTATTATATCATATAACCATCTATCTCTCTTTATATTACTAATATATATAATAGCATTTTTCTGAACGCATTGATAATATGTCATAGATATGATATTCAATACCTTTAAGTAGCTCAGTGTGTGTCTAAAAATACAAGCAATCTTTCATTCATTATTATAGTACAACCCTTGAAATTTGGGAGTTAATACTGATATAAAACTATCACTTAATGCGCAGATCTTTTTCAGTTTTTTTCAATTGCTTCAATAAGACTCCTCATAATTTTTCTTATCCAGGATTTAATACATGATTGTATGTTGCATTTAGTTTTCATGATTTTTTAGTCTCTTTCAATCTGGAATGGTTCCCCAATCTTTCCTTTTCCTTATGACCTCGACAACTTTGAAGAACAGACCAGTCATTTTGTAGAATGTCCCTCAGTTCAGGTTTTTCTGATGTTTTCTTATGATTAGGTGCATGTTATGCACTACTGGAAGAAATAACACAGAAGTAACATTGTGTACTCAGTGTATTGTAGTAGGTGAGCCTGATATTTATCTGTCCCATTACTGATGATGTTACCTTGGATAACTTGGTTAAGGTGGTGTGTTCCAGCTTTTCCCACTGTAAAGCAACAAATTTTTCTTTTGTAAGTAACATGTGTCTTGTAGGAAGACACTCTAAGGTTATGGTTGACCCTTGAACAATGAGGGTTTGAACTGCATGGGTCCACTTATACGTAGATGTTTTCAATCAAAGCCAGATCAAAAATACAGTATTTGGGGGATGCAAAACTCACATTTATGGAGGGCCAACTTTTCATATATGTGCAGACTGTGATACTTGAGTATGCATGGATTTGAGTATGCATGGATTTGGGTATACATGGAGGTCCTGGAACCAATCACCCATGTATACCAAGAGACAATTGTAGACGAATGTCTTACTCCTCAATAAACTTTAACTCACCATTAATGATTCTTGCCTCAATCAATTATTCCTATTTTGGTTGCAAAATAGTGATTTTCCAATTTCATCATTCCTTCTACATTTATCAGTTGGAATTCCTTTTTAACGAAGATCTTTCCTTTCTCTCCATTTATTAAGCTACTTTGATTGTCTTTGATTACTTTTTTATTTAAATTTTTATTCCCATAGGTTTTGGGGGAACAAGTGATGTTTGGTTACATGAATAAGTTCTTTAGTGGTAATTTGTGAGATTTTGGTGCACCCATTACCCAAGCAGTGTACATTTTACCCAATTTGTAGTCTTTTATCCCTCATCCCTCTCCCACCCTTTCCCCCAAGTCCCCAAAGTCCATTGTATCATTCTTATGCCTTTGCATCCTCATAGCTTAGCTTCCACTTATGAGTGATAACATATGATGTTTGGTTTTCCATTCCTGAGTTACTTCACTTAGAATAGTGGTCTCCAATTCCATCCAGGTTTCTGTGAATGCCATTATTTCATTTCTTTTTATGGCTGAATAGTATTCCGTGGTATATATACCACAATTTCTTTATCCACTGGTTGATTGATGGGCATTTGGGCTGGTTCCATACTCTTGCAATTGTGAATTGTGCTGCTATAAACATGCATGTGCAAGTATCTTTTTTGTATAATTACTTCTTTTCCTCTGGGTAGGAATCCCAGTAGTGGGATTGCTGGATCAAATGGTAGTTCTACTTTTAGTTCTTTAAGGAATCTCCATAGTTTTCCATGATGGTTGCACTAGTTTACATTCCCACCAGCAGTGTAAAATATTCCCTTGATTTCTTTTTTTTCATTATTATTTTTTCATTATTATTATATATCATTATATATATACATTATTATATATATATTAAGTTTTAGGGTACATGTGCACAATGTGCAGGTTAGTTACATATGTATACATGTGCCATGCTGGTGTGCTGCACCCATTAACTCGTCATTTAGCATTAGGTATATCTCCTAAAGCTATCCCTCCCTCCCCCACCCCACAACAGTCCCCAGAGTGTGATGTTCCCCTTCCTGTGTCCATGTGTTCTCATTGTTCAATTCCCACCTATGAGTGAGAATATGCAGTGTTTGGTTTTTTGTTCTTGTGATAGTTTACTGAGAATGATGATTTCCAATTTCATCCATGTCCCTACAAAGGACGTGAACTCATCATTTTTTATGGCTGCATAGTATTCCATAGCGTATATGTGCCACATTTTCTTAATCCAGTCTATCATTGTTGGACATCTGGGTTGGTTCCAAGTCTTTGCTATTGTGAATAGTGCTGCAATAAACATACGTGTGCATGTGTCTTTATAGCAGCATGATTTATAGTCCTTTGGGTATATACCCAGTAATGGGATGGCTGGATCAAATGGTATTTCTAGTTCTAGATCCCTGAGGAATCGCCACACTGACTTCCACAAGGGTTGAACTAGTTTACAGTCCCACCAACAGTGTAAAAGTGTTCCTATTTCTCCACATCCTCTCCAGCACCTGTTGTTTCCTGACTTTTTAATGATTGCCATTCTAACTGGTGTGAGATGGTATCTCATTGTGGTTTTGATTTGCATTTCTCTGATGGCCAATGATGGTGAGCATTTTTTCATGTGTTTTTTGGCTGCATAAATGTCTTCTTTTGAGAAGTGTCTGTTCATGTCCTTTGCCCACTTTTTGATGGGGTTGTTTGTTTTTTTCTTGTAAATTTGTTTTCTAAATGCTGTGTCTAAGTGTAAATTTCTTTTTATTCATCCTGATTGAGATTCATTGAAATTTCTGAATCTGTGGACTGGTCTTCTGTCAGTTCTGGGAAATATCTGCCTTTATAACCATATATTCCCTCTGCTCTGTTTTTTCTCTTTCCTCCTTCTACACCTCTGATTATATAGTAAACCATTATGCTCTATCCTTCATGTTCTCCATCTCTTGTATTTATTTTTTGTCTCTGTGCTGAGTTTCAAGTAATGTCTTTTGGTCTATCTTAGTTTTCTAATTTCAGCTGTATCTGATCTGCCATCAAACTGATCAGATGAGTTTTAATTAAAATTGGTATTTTTTATTTCTAGAATTCTCTTTGGTTTTTCAAATTTACATGGTCATTTTCATTATATCTTGTCCTATACTCATATTTTAATCTATTTATGTAAATATACAAAACAATACCATTTTATATACTGTTCCTGATAATTTCTATCCTCCAAATCATTATACTGCTTCTAGATCCTTTGAGAATTGGGGATACATTGGAGTAGAAGAGAAAAGTAAGGAGGCAAAATGGTTTTAATTGAATAGTGCCACTGTAATCTGGAATTAGTGCCTTCCAGATGGCACTGGATGCCCTCTAGATGGCAAAATGTTGGCTGTTTTCATTTTGGAGTGCATTTGTGCATTCTTTTGAGACCTTCAATACTGCACTGCTCTTTGATGTAACAATGCACCTCACTTCAACAGAAAGATCTCTAGGAAAGGATCCTCTCAAGATGTACCCAGCTACCTTCTTTGATGTCTGATCTCACCCAAGGGAAGTAATATGCCATATTTTTCCACCAAAACTTGGACAGTGAAAGCTTCTTCTTACCAGCTTCATCTCTGTACTTTGTTATTCCAAACAGCACCAGCTGGCTTCTTATGTTTGGAATTTACTAGGAAAAGTCAGTTACCAATATCGGTGCCCTTCAAACTTCAGGAGATACAGATAAATTTCACCCAAGAACTTTCTTACATGTTTTACTTCAGTAATAGCACAGGAAAGGCCTATACATTTTTCCTTCTCAGCAAAGATCCTGTAAGAGTGGTGTAGGGCTGGGAGTGAGAAGTAAATCTTTCCTCTTGGCAAACACATCCATGCTTTATGAGGTTAAAATTTTCCTCATTTGAAAAGGGAGAGAGTTGTGGAGATAACTTAACCAGAGAGGGGAAACAGCATTCCACACCCCATCACTTGATAGAAGACCCTTAAAAAAATTGTGCTACTAGCCTCTTTCCTCAAGCACTCTCACGTTCTTTTGTACAGCCTAGAGGTGGATGATGGTAGGCTAGAAGTCACAAAACTGTTTTGGAGTCAGCTCTTAGTAAGTCCTTCCCAGATGGTTGGTCAAATACCTTTTATTGTTTGTTTGAGACGGAGTCTGGCTCTGTCGCCCAGGTTGGAGTGCGGTGGCGTGAACTCGGCTCACTGCAAGCCCCGCCTCCTGGGTTCACGTCATTCTCCTGCCTCAGCCTCCCGAGTAGCTGGGACTACAGGCACCCGCCACCGCACCCGGCTAATTTTTTGTATTTTAGTAGAGACGGGGTTTCACCGTGTTAGCCAGGATGGTCTCGATCTCCTGACCTCGTGATCCGCCCGTCTCAGCCTCCCAAAGTGCTGAGATTACAGGCGTGAGCCACCGCGCCCGGCCTCAAATACCTCTCTTTAATGTAGAGTTACTTGGTCCTATTGTCCTCAATAGCAGTTCTGTGACAGGAAAATTCCCATTTTACACACACATTTGCATTTTGTATTCTTATTTTGACTGTGCAGGAACAAAAACTTAAATATTTTCATCACGATTACCTTCTAAGATAAAGCATAGAGCTACTTGAGACAGCAGCTGTGGTAATGAGTGGAGCTTTAGAATGAGAGACATCTAAATGGACTTAAAAGAAATATTTTTCTGTGTTTTAACACTTGTAAAGCTGATGTGCTTTAGGCTGTGAGCAGTGTCATGTCTAAGAAGCATAGTTCAATACCTAAATATGTTTCTAAAAAGGTAATATTCTTTACTTTCATTTCCTAAAGTTGAAAGGGTATTTGTAGACCAAAGCAGCATTTTTTTAAAAAAATTCCTTTTCCCTTCTTCAGTATAATTCCTTCACACTACAACTATTCCTAGGCTTCTGTAGGACTTCATTAAAGATTTACTTCTCAAACCTTTTTTCAAAACATGTTTGTGTTTCTTATACAAATACTGCTGTGAGTCTTAGTGAGCAGGGCAAGAAGGCTCGGTTTCATACATCTCTCTATTGGGAAGATCATATGCTTTCTCAATGCAAGGACTTTATTTATCTTTATAGTTGTGTCACCAGAAGTAAAGCACCTAGCAATCTTAGGTGCACAGTAAATATTTGTTAAGCATTTCATTCATAGGCAGGTCACATGACCACTCCTGGGTTTAATAAAAAAGAGATGTATAATTCTTCTATGGAAAGTAGCACCTTGTGTTGAAAAGCTGGAATATTTGATAAAGAGTGAAAGCATTTACTGTGAGCTGTCCTCTAGTCACCAAATATTAAACATACACAATACAATTGCCCGTGTCAAAGGATCAATAAGTCAAAAATTACTAATCAGTCATTGTTTAGAGCTCAAAAGTCTAAGATTTCTAGGTGATATGTGGTAATGTCATCAAGTCCAGATGGGACTCCTTTTGATACAGAGACATGTGAACTGAAAATGACTGAAGGTGGGAAATATTCCTTAATTAGGCTCTTGTTCTGTTCCTTGAGAGTATCTCTCCCAGCCTATTGTTATTTATGACTCTTGGAACTCTCCTACAGAAAATCTTTCCTTTTCTATTATCCTCTTTGGTACTATATGAAATATTCCAATTTTAGGTGCTGCTGGGCCTGTTTCTCACCCATAAAAGGTTAGAGGCCAAAGGATTATTTTAAGTCTACAACCATCATATTTTCTATTAGTCCAGACTTATTTTTATTTTGACAGTATGTCTCCCTCAATTTATTCCAAAGTTTTAGCTATTTTGCTCTGGTCAGATTCATGTACGAACAGCTACGCCCACAATTATTGTTAAAACACATTCTCTTTCTCTCTACTTAATTTTAGGTACCTCAAATCTTACAGACATCTGTGGAAGACCCGCAGCCTTAAATTCTTTTCCCTGGGCCACTTTTCATTTTTACACCATGAAAGGATATATTGGGTACCAAATTATTTGATTCACTTTTAAAATTTCTCCTTCATTTAAAAATTTTTAATTTTAATTCTTAATTGAAGTAAATTTATATAACAAAAATAACTAAAGTGCACAGTTCAGTAGGTAGTCTGTTTTAATTGACAAATAATAATTATATATATTTATGGGGTACAACATATTTTATGCATGTATACAATGTAGAATGATAAATTCATAATAATCAGCATTTTTAGTGGTGAGAACATTTAAAATCCTCCCTTGTAGCTATTTCAAAATATACAATACATTATTATCAACTATAGTTACTGTGCTGTGCAATAGATCACCAGAACTTATTTCTTCTATGTAACTGAAACTTTGTACCTGTTGAACAATGTCTCCCCTTTCCCTGTCCACTCCCCTACTCCAGCCCCTGGCAACTACCATTCTACTCTTTACTTCTATAAATTTGACTTTTTTAGATTGCACATATAAGTCAGATAATGTAATATTTGTCTCCCTGTGCCTGGTTTATTTCACTTAGCATAATGTCCTCTAAGTTTATCTGTGTTGTTGCAAATGGCAAAAATTTCTGTTAAGGTTGAATAATATTACATTGTGTGCGTGTGTGTGTATATAGCTATATGTGTGTGTGTGCGTGTGTGTGTGTGTGTGTGTGTATGTATACACACACCACATTTTAAAAATCCATTACATCTGTTGATGGAAACAGGTTTATTTCATATCTTGGCTATTGTGATAGTGCTGCAATGAACATGGGAGTGCAGACATCTCTTCAGTATTATTTCCTTTGGCTATATATCCACTAGTGGGATTGCTGGATCATATGGTAGTTCTATTTTGAATTTTTCAAGGAATCTCCATATTGTTTTCCAAAATAGGTGTACTAATTTATAATACTACCAAGAATGTATAAGTGTTCCCTTTTCTCTACATCCTCACCAACATTTATTATCTTTCGTCTCTTTGAAAATAGCCAAAATAACAGGTGTGAGGTGATATCGCATAGTGGTTTTAACTTGAATTTTTGCTGATGATTATAGATGTTGAGCATGTTTTCATGTATCTATTGGCCATTTGTATGCTTTCTTTTGAGAAATGTCTGTTCAGGTACTTTGCCCATTTTTAATAGGGTTATTTGTTTCCTTGTTACCAAGTAGTTTGAGTTCCTTATATATTTTTAATATTCTTCTGATATCTAGATTTCCCAACACCATTATAAATATAAAAATATATTTTTAATATTCTTCTGATGTCTAGATTTCCCAACACCATTTACTGAAGGGACTGTCCTTTCTCCAATGTGTGTTCTTGGCACCTTTGTCAAAAATCAATTGACCATACTTGTGTGAGTTTATTTCTGGGCTCTGTATTCTATTCTATTGGTTGATGTGTCTGTTTTTGTGCCAGTACCATGCTGCTTTGATTACTATAGATTTGTAATGTATTTTGAAATTTGATAGTGGGATGCCTCTAGCTTTATTCTTTTTGGTAAAGATTGCTTTGGCTGTTAGGTGTCATTTTTGGTTCCATAAAAATTTTAGTTTCTTTTTCTATTTCTATGAAGAATGACTTGGAATTTTGATAAGGATTGCATTGAATCTGTAAGTCATTTTGGGTAGTATGGAGATTTTAACAGTAGTAATTATTTCACTCCATGAACACAGGATATCTTTCCACTTATGTCATCTTTAATTTCTTTCATAAATATTTTATCATTTTTGGTATACAGATATTTAACTTCCTTGGTTAAATTTACTCATGTATTACTTTTTGCTATTGTAAATGAGATTGTTTTCTTAATTTCTTTTTCAGATAGTTTGTTTTTAGTGTATAGAAATGCTACTGAATTTTGTAAGTTGATTTTGTATCAGGAACTTCATTGAACTTCCTTATCAATTCTAATAGTTTTCTGGCACAGTCTGCAGGGTTTTCTATATATAATATTATGTAGGCTGGGTGCGGTGGCTTATGCCTGTAATCCCAGCACGTTGGGAGGCCAAGGTGGGCGGATCATGAGGTCAAGAGATACAGACCATCCTGGTCAACATGGTGAAACCCTGTCTCTACTAAAAATACAAAAAAGGAATTAGCTGGGCGTGGTGACACATGCCTGTAGTACCAGCTACTCTGGAGGCTGAGGCAGGAGAATCGCTTGAACCTGGGAGGTGGAGGTTGCAGTGAGGTGAGATTGCACCACTGCACTCCAGCCTGGGTGACAGAGTGAGACTCCATCTCAAAATAATAATAATAATAATAATAATAATAATAAGTAATTAACAAACATGGACAGTTTCACTTTATCCTTTTGTATTTTCATGACTTTTATTTGTTTCTCTTGTCTAATTGCTATGGCTAGGACTTCCAGTACAATGTTGAACAGAAGTGGTGAGAATAAGCATTCTTGTCTTGTTCCTGATCTTAGAGAAAGAGCCTTTAACTTTTTGCCATTTAGTATAATTTTAGCTGTGGGCTTCTTATACATGGCTGGCCTTTATTGTGTTGAGAAACATTCATTTTATTTGTGGAGAGTTTTTAATCATAAAAAATGTTGAATTTTATGAAATGATTTTGCTGCATTTATTGACATGATCCTGTGCGTTTTGTCCTTTATTCTATTAATGTGGTGAATCACATTTATTGATTTGCATATATTGAACCAACCTTACATCCCAGGAATAAATCCCACTTGATCATGGTGAAAAATCCTTTTAATGTCCTGGTAAATATGGTTTGGTAGTATTTTGTTTAGGATTTTTGCACCTATGTTCATCAGTTATATTGCCCTGCAGTCTTCTTTTCTGTTTTTAAATAACTTATTTTAGGTTCAGAGATACATGTGCCTGTTTGCTATGTAGGCAAACTCATGTCACAGAGGTTTGTTGTACAGATTATTTTGTAACTCAGATACTAAGCCTAGTACCTAGTAGTTATTTTTTCTGATGCTCTCCCTCCTCCCACCCTCCACTTTCAAGTGGGTCCCAGTGTCTGTTGTTCCCCTCTTTGTGTCCATGCCTTTCCATCATTTTGCTCTCATACATGAGAATAAGCAGTATTTGGTTTTGTGTTTCTGCATTAGTTTACTAAGGATAATGGCCTCCAACTCTATCCATGTTCCTGCAAAGGACATGCTCTCGTTCTTTTTTATGACTGCATAGTATTCCATGGTGGATAAGTACCACATTTTTTTTATCCAATCTGCCATTGATGGGCATTTAGATTGATTTCCTGTCTTTGCTATTGTGAATAGTGCTGCAATGAATATACACATGCCTGTGTCTTTAGGGTAGAGTGATTTATATTCCTTTGGGTATATACCCAGTACTAGGATTGCTGGGTTGAATGGTAGTTTTGTTTTTAGCCCTTTGAAGAATCGCCACACTGTTTTCCACAATGGTTGAAGTAATTTACACTCACCAATAGTGTATAAGGGTTCCCTTTTCTCTGCAACCTCACCAGCATCTGGTATTTTTTGACTTTTAAATTATAGCCATTCTTACTGGGGTGAGATGGTATTATATCTCATTATGGTTTTGATTTGCATTTCTCTAATGATCAGTGATATTGAGCTTTTTAAAATATGCTTGTTGGCTGCATGTATGTCTGTAACCCGCACAGAACTAGGGGGACTGAACAAAGAGGGCAAATGCAGGAATAAAAGACAAAAACAAAAGAGTATTTTTGGAAGAAGGGGTCAGGGGGCACCTTGCCTCTAGTGGACAAGGGCCCTGAGCTTTACATAGCCCTCTGTATTTATTAGGCAAAAGAGATAGTGAGAAGGGGGGGTGGAAGGAAGGAGTCAGCTGCTCGGTCCAGAGTAGGCTTGCAAGACTGCATTCTCTAGATGTCCCAGTAGATAACCTCAAGGAGCTCGTGCCAGGAAGCGATTGCCCTCAGCAAACCTTCTGGCAGCGGGAGCAGTCGTGAGTTTGCCCACATCCTGCATTCATCATAAACAGTTTGCTGTTTGATCATATAGCCTCCAGTGGAATGCTGAGTTGGTCACGTCCCACGGGGCCTTCGGCTCCCTGCATATATCATCTTTTGAAAAGCGTCCATTCATGTCCTTTGCCCTCTTTATTATGGCCTTTTTTTTCTTGTAAATCTGCTTAAGTTCCTTATAGATGTTGGATATTAGACCTTTGTCAGATGCATAGTTTACAAATATTTTCTCCCATTCTTTAAGTTGTCTGTTTACTCTGTTGATAGTTTCTTTTGCTGTGCAGAAGCTCTTTAGTTTAATTAGATCCCATTTGTCAATTTTCTGCTTTTTTTTCACCATTGCTTTGGCTGTCTTCATCATGAAATCTTGCCAGTTCCTATGTCCAGGATGATATTGCCTAGGTTGTCTTCCAGGGTTTTCATAGTTCGGGGTTTTACATTTATGTCTTTAATCCATCTTGAGTTATTTTTTGTGTATGATGCAAGGAAGGGGTTCAGTTTCAATCTTTTGCATATGGTTAGCCAGTTATCTTAACACCATTTATTGAATAGGAAATCCTTTCCCCATTGCTTGTTTTTGTCAGGTTTGTCAAAGATCAGATGATTGTAGGTGTGTGACCTTATTTCTGGGCTCTCTATTCTGTTCCATTTGTCTATGTGTCTGTTTTTGTACCAGTACCATGCTGTTTTGGTTACTGTAGCCCTACAGTATAGTTTGAAGTCAGGTCACCTGATGCCTCTAGCTTTGTTATTTTTGCTTAGGATTGCCTTGGCTATTTGGGCTCCTTTTTTATTCCACGTGAATTTTAAAACAGTTTTTTCTAGTTCTGTGGAGAATGTCATTGATAGTTTGATAAGAATAGCATTGAATTTATAAATTGCTTTGAGCAGTATGGCCATTTTAATGATATTGATTCCTCTTATCTATGAGCATGGAATGTTTTTCAATGTTTTGTTTGTGTCATCTCTGATTTCTTTGAGCAGTGTTTTGTAATTCTCATTGTAGAACTCTTTTCACCTCCCTAGTTAGCTGTATCCCTAGGTATTTTATTCTTTTTGTGGCAACTGTGAATGGGTTTGTATTCCTGATTTGGCTCTTGGCTTGGCTGCTGTTAGTATATAGGAATGCTAGGGATTTTTGTACTTTGATTTTGAATCCTGATACTTTGCTGAAGTTATCACCTGAAGGAGCTTTGGGGCTGAGACTATGAGGTTTTCTAGATATAGAACCATGTCGTCTACCAACAGGGATAGTTTGACTTCCTCTCTTCCAATTTTATTTCTTTATTTCTTTCTCCTGCCTGATTGCTCTGGCCAGGACTTTCAATACTATGTGAATAGGAGTGGTGAGAGAGGGCATCCTTGTCTTCTGCCAGTTTCTCAAGGGGAATGTTTTCAGCTTTTGCCCATTCAGTATAATGTTGGCTGTGGGTTTGTCATAGATGGATATTATTTTGAGATATTTTCCTTCAATACCTAGTTTATTGTTTAACATAAAGGGTGTTGAATTTTATGAAAAGCCTTTTCTGCATCTATTGAGATAATCATGTGGTTTTTGTCTTTAGTTCTGTTTATGTGATGAATCACATTTGTTGATTTGTATATGTTGAATTAACCTTGCATCCCAAGGATAAAGCCTACTTGATGGATTAACTTCTTGATGTGTTGCTGGATTTGGTTTAAAGTATTTTGTTGAGGATTTTTGCATCGATGTTCACCAAAGTTCTGTTTTTTTGTTGTGTCACCTGAAGTTTTGTTCACCTGAAGTTTTGTTTTTTTGTTGTGTCTCTGATAGGTTTTGGTATCAGGGTGATGCTGGCCTTAGAAAATGGGTTTGAACATATTCCTTCCTCTTTGATTTTTTTGGAAGAGTTTGAGAAAAATTGCTATTAGCTAATCTTTAAATGTTTGGTAGAATTCAGGGTGAAGCTATCTGGTCCTGGGGTTTTCTTTGATGGGAGACTAGTGATTAGTGACTCAATTTCTTAATTCATTATTGGTACATTCAGATTTCCAACTTCTTCATGATTCAATCTTGGTTGGTTATATGTTTCTAAGAATTTATCCATTTTTTTCTAGATTATCCAATTTGTTGAAATATAATTGTTTCTAATAGTCTCTTATGATCCTTTGTATTTCTGTGTGATTAGTTGTAATGTCTCCTCTTTCATTTCTGATTTCATTTATTTGAGTATTCTCTCATTTTTTAGTTAGCCTATGTGATGGTTAATACTGATTGTCCACTTGATAGGATTGAAGGATGCAAAGTATTGATCCTGGGTGTGTCTGTGTGGGTGTTGCCAAAGGAGATTAACATTTGAGTCAGTGGTCTGGGAAAGGCAGACCCACCCTTAATCTGGGTGGGCACCATCTATCAGCTGCCAGCATGGCTAGAATATAAAGCAGGCAGAAAAATGTGAAAAAAAAATGAGAATGGCCTAGCCTCCCAGCCTACAGCTTTCTCCCATGCTGGATGCTTCCTGCCCTCGAACATTGGACTCCAAGTTCTTCAGTTTCGGGACTGAGACTGACTCTCCTTGCTCCTCCGCTTGCAGACAGCCTATTGTGGGACACTGTGATTGTGTGAGTTAATACTTAATAAACTAATTATATATATAATTAGTTCTGTCCCTCTAGAGAACCCTGACAGATTTTGGTACCAGGAGTGGTTCTAGAGGAAGAGAATATTAAGGACGGAGTTCTTTCGTTGGTTTTGGGGTTTCTGGAGTTGGCTGCTTAATACGATTAGACTCAAAAATGCTAAGGAATCTACTTCTAATAGTATGGAGAACACTGATAGTCCTTGTCATAGACTGTTTAGAGAGTTATGCAAAATAAATGCATTTAACACTCCTGATTCACCGTTTGTGAGAGGCAAGGAATTTAGTGACTCTATACATCATATCTTTGACCTTATATGGGGGACCAAGGAATATAATGAAGCCGGTTGGTTGCTCCTAAGTTCAGCGGACAACGTGATGAAAGAAAATGAGCTCATGGATTTTATCTCCTGGCTTCAGAAACAGATACTGAGCCTCAAATCTGCTGAGATTGCCCTGAGTGAGAGTGTTATCTCTTGTAGAGAAAGAGCTGAAATTGTGGAAAAACAGACACAGGCTCTTATCACGTGAGTGGCTGACCTGCAACCAAAGGTGCATGCACAGCCTCACCAGGCATCTACTGTTAAAGTGAGGGCATTGATTGGAAAAGAATGGGACCCTGCAACTTGGAATGGGGACATGTGGGAGGACCCTGATGAAGCTGGGGACACTGAGTTAATAAATTCTGATGAACCTTTTTTGCCAGAAGAAACAGCTTCCCCATCCCCAGTAGTGGCAACATCCTCTCCCTAACCCATGCTGCCATCAGCCTTTCCACCTTCGCCTGAAGAGATAAACCCTGTGCTGCCTGAGGCAACAGTGATGGCCTCCCCTGAGGCAGTTGCCAGGCAAGATAATGTTGATTCTCCTTAGGAGCCAACCCTAATACCCCTGTTTGCTTCTAGACCTATAACTAGACTAAAGTCGCAGTGGGCCTCTAGAGGTGAGGTTGAGAGTGTGACCCATGAGGAGGAACACTACACTCAAAAAGAACTGCTTGACTTTTCTAATTTATATGAACAGAAATCTGGAGAACAGGCATGGGAATGGATATTAAGGGTGTGGGATAATGGTGGAAGGAACATAGAGTTGGATCAGGCTGGATTTATTGATTTGGGCCCACTAAGTAGGGACTCTGCATTTAATGTTGCAGCTCGGGTAGTTAAATAAGGTTCTAATAGTTTATTTGCTTGGTTACCTGAAATATGGATTAAAAGATAGCCCACTTGAGCGAGCTGAAATGACTGCTCTCCCTTGGTTTAATGTAGAGGAAGGGATCCAAAGGCTTAGGGAGATTGGGATAGTGGAGTGAATTAGTTAATTTAGACCTACTCATCCCAGCTTGGAGGGTCCAAAAGATATAACCTTGACCAATGCCTTGAGAAACAGATTTGTGAGTGCAGCACCTGTATCTTTGAAGAGTCCTGTAATTGCTGTATGTCAGATCTAACAGTGGGCCTATTTGGATTTTGGAGGCAACACATTCCTCATTCAAGTGTGTTACTCTGGCCCATTTATCGAGTGACCCAAAAGGCTGCCAGGTTTTAGTGGGGTCCAGAACAGGAGAAGGCTCTGCAACAGGTCCAGGCTGCTGTGCAAGATGCTTTGTCACTTGGACCATATGACCCAGCAGATCCAATGGTGCTTGAGGTGTCAGTGGCAGATAGGGTTGCTGTCTGAAGCCTTTGGCAGGCCCCCATAGGTGAATCACAGCAGAGGCCGCTAGGATTTTGGAGCAAGGCCCTGTCATCTTCTGCAGATAACTACTCTCCTTTTGAGACAGCTCTTGGCCTGTTACTGGGCTTTGGTGGAAACTGAATGTTTGACTATGGGTCACCAAGTCACCATACCACCTGAACTGCCTATCATGAACTGGGTGCTTTCTGACCCATCTAGCCATGAAGTGGGTCATGCACAGCAGCATTCCATCATCAAATGGAAGTGGTATATACAAGATTGGGCTCACGCAAGTCCTGAAGGCACAAGTAAGTTACATAAGGAAATGGTTCAAATGTCCACGGTCTCTACTCCTGCCACCCTGCCTTCTCTCCCCCAACCTTGCACCTATGGCCTCATGGGGAGTTCCCTATGAGCAGTTGATAGAGGAAGAGAAGACTAGGGCTTGGTTCACAGATGGTTCTGCACAATATGCTGGCACCACCCAAAAGTGGACAGCTATAGCACTACAGCCCCTTTCTAGGACATCCCTGAAGGACAGTGGTGAAGGGAAATCTTCCCAGTGGGCATAACTTTGAGCAGTATACCTGGTTGTGCACTTTTCATGAAAGGAGAAGTGGCCTGAAGTACGATTATATACCGATTCATGGACTGTAGCCAATGGTTTGGCTGGATGGTCAGGGTCTTGGAAGAAGCATAATTGGAAAATCGGTGACAAAGAAATTTGGGGAGGCGGCATATGGATGGACCTCTCTGAGTGGTCAAAAGCTATGAAGATATTTGCATCCAATGTGAGTGCTCACCAATGGGTAACCTCAGCAGAGGAGGATTTTAATAATCAAGTGGATAGGATGACCCGTTCTGTGGACGCCCCTCAGCCTCTTTCCCCAGCCACCCGTCATCGCCCAGTGGGCCCACGAACAAAGTGGCCATGGTGCCAGGGATGGAGGTTACACATGGTTTCAGCAACATGGACTTCCACTTATCAAGGCTGACCTGGCCACGGCCACTGCTGAGTGCCCAATTTTCCAGCAGCAGAGACCAGCGCTGAGCCCTCAATATGGCACCATTCTTTGGGTTGATCAGCGAGCTATCTGGTGGCAGGTTGATTATATTGGACCTCTTCCATCATGGAAGGGGCAGAGGTTTGTCCTCACTGGAATGGACACTTACTCTGGATATGGGTTTGCCTATCCGGCACACAATGCTTCTGCCAAGACTACCATCCGTGGACTCACGGAATGCCTTATCCACCGTCACGGTATTCCACACAGCATTGTCTCTGACCAAGGCACTCACTTTACAGCTAAAGAAGTGTAGCAATGGGCTCATGCTCATGGAATTCACTGGTCTTACCACGTTCCCCATCATCCTGAAGAAGCTGGATTGATAGAATGGTGGAATGGCCTTTTTAAGTTACAATTACAACATCAACTAGGTGACAATACTTTGCAGGGCTGGGGCAAAGTTCTCCAGAAGGCCATGTATGCTCTCAATCAGCGTCCAATATATGGTACTGTTTCTCCCATAGCCAGGATTCACGGGTCCAGGAATCAAGGGGTGGAAGTGGAAGTGGCACCACTCACCATCACCCCTAGTGAAGCAAAATTTTTGCTTCCTGTTCCCGCAACATTACATTCTGCTGGCCTAGAAGTCTTAGCCCCAGAGGGAGGAATGCTGCCATCAGGAGACACAACAACGATTCCATTAAACTGGAAGCTGGATGGGAGCAGTGGCTCATGCCTGTAATCCCAGCACTTTGGGAGGCCAAGGCAGGCAGATCACCTGAGGTCAGGAGTTCAAGACCAGCCTGGCCAACATGGTGAAACCCCATCTCTACTAAAAATACAAAAAAATTAATGAGGCATGGTGGCAGATGCCTATAATCCCAGCTACTTGGGAGGCTGAGGCAGGAGAATTGATTGAACCTGGGAGGTGGAGGTTGCAGTGAGCTGAGATCCTGCCATTGCACTCCAGCCTAGGCAACAAGAGTGAAACTCTGTCTCAAAATAAGGAATACATAGAAACCCTGAACAGACCAATCACAAGCAGAAAGACTGAATCAGTAATAAAAAAATATTGCCAACCAAAAATGCTCAGGTCCAGATAGATTCACAGCTGAATTTTACCAGACATTCAAAGAATAACTGGTACCAATCCCACTGAACCTATTGCAAAAGATAGAGAAAGGGGATCCTCCCTAAATTATTCTATGAAGCCAGTTTCATTCTAATACCAAAACCAGGAAAGAACATAACAACAAAAGAAAATTACAGACCAATATCCCTGATGAACATAGATGGAAAAATCCTCAACAAAATACTAGGTAAACAAATCCAACAGCACATCAAAAATACAATACACCATGATCAACTGGGTTTCATCCCAAGGATGCAGGGAAGGTTTAACATACACAAGTCAATAAATGTGATACACAACATAAACAGGATTAAAAACAAAAACCATATGATCATCTCAATAGATGCACAAAAAGCATTTGATGAAATCCAGCATCGCTTTATGATAAAACCCCCCAGCAAAATAGGCATAGAAGGGATTTGTCTAAAAAAAAAAGCTATATATGACAAACCCACAGCCAATATCAAACTGAACAGGAAAAGGTGAAAGCATGCCCCCTGAGAACTGGAACAAGATAAGGACGCCCACTTTCACCACTTCTATTCAACACAGTACTGGAAATCCTACCCAGAGCAATCAAGCAAGAGAAAGAAATAAAGGCCATCCAAATTTAAAAAGAAAAAGTCAAATTATCACTGTTTGTTAATGATATGGTCATATACCTAGAAGACTTCTCCAAAAGACACGTAGATTTGATAAACAAGTTCAGTAAAGTCTCAGGTTACAAAATCAATGTACACAAATTGGTAACACTACTATACACCAACAATTACCAAGGTGAAAATCAAATTAAAAACGCAATCTCTTTTACAACAGCTGCAAAAAATTTAATACCGAGGAATATACTTAACCAAAGAGGTGAAAAATCTCTACCAGGAGAATTACAAAACACTGGTGAAAGAAATCATAGATGACACAAACAAATGGAAACACATCCTATGCTCATGGATTTGAAGAATCAATATTGTGAAAATGACCATACTGCCCAAAGGAATCTACAGATTCAATGCATTTCCCATCAAAATGCTAACATTGTTTTTCAAAGATTTAGAAAAAAACAATCTTAAAATTCATATGGAACCAAAAAAGAGCCCAAATAGCCAGAGCAATCATAATTAAAAAGAAAAATATGGAGGCATGACATTACTGGACTTCAATTTATAATACAAGGCTATAGTTACTAAAACAGTCTGGAACTGGTATAAAAGTAGGCACATAGAACAATGGGACAGAATAGAGAACCCAGAAATAAAGCCAAATACTTAACAACAAACTAATCCTAAAAAAAGCATACAAAAACATAAATTGGAGAAAGGACACTCTATTTAATACATGATGCTAGGAAAACTGGCTAGCCACATGTAGAAGAATGAAACTGGATCCCTATTTTTCACCTTATACAAAAATCAACTCAATATGGAACAAAGACTTAAATTTAAGACCTGAAACCATACAAATTCTAAAAGATAACCTTGAAAAACGTCTCTGGATATTGGTCTAGAGAAAGAATTCACGACTAAAACCCCAAAAGCAAATGAAACAGAAAAAAAAATAAATGGGACCTAATTAAACTAAAACACTATGCACAGCAAAAGAAATAATCATCAGAGTAAACAGATAACCCACAGAATGGGAGAAAATATTTGCAAATTATGCAGCCAACAAAGAACTAGTATATAGAATCTACAACGAATGCAACAAATCAGCAAGAAAAAATAAAAATAATCCCATCAAATAGTAAGGAAATAACATGAATAAACATTCGTCAAAAGATATACAAATAGCCACAAAATATATGAAAAAATACTCAACATCACTAATCATCAGGGAAATGCACATTAAAACCACAATAAGATACCACCTTACTCCTGCAAGAATGGCCATTATTAAAAAGTCAAAAAGCAATAGACGTTGGCGTGGATGTGGTGAAAAGGGACGGTGCATACACTGCTAGGTGGGAATGTATAACCTCTATGGGAAACAGTATGGAGATTCCTTAAAGAACTAAAAGTAGATCTACCACGCGATCCAGCAATCCCACTACTGGGTATCTGCCCAAAGGAGAAGAAGTCATTATATGAAAAACACAAATGCACACATATGTTTATTTCAGCACAATTCACAAATGCAAAGATATAGAACGAACCGAAGCACCAATCAACCAATGAGTAGATATAGAAAATGTGGTATGTACACACCGTGGAGAACTACTCGGCCATAAAGAGAAACAGAATAATGTCATTTGCAGCAACTTGGATGGAGCTGGAGGCCATTATTCTAAGTGAAGTAACTCAGGAATGGAAGACCAAATTACCCTGTGTTCTCACCTGTAAGTGGGAGCTAAGCTATGAGAATGCAAAGACATACAGAGTGATATAATGGACTTTGGAGACACACAAGGGGGAAGAGTGTGAGGGTGTGGGATAAGAAAACTACATATTGGGTACAATGTACACTACTCGGGTGATGGGTACACTAAAATCTCAGAATTTACCACTATATAATTCATCCATTTAACCAAAAACCACTTGTAAGCCAAAAGTTATTGAAATAAAAAAAAATTAAACAGTTATTGAGCAACTACTATGTCCTGGGTTCTAATTCAGGGGTGGGCAAACTATAGCCCCAGAATTTGGCCCATAGCCTGCTTTTGTACGGACTGTGAGTTAAGAATAGTTTTTACACGTTGAAAGGATTGCAAAGACAAACATACAAAGAAACAAAGAAGACTGTGCAACAGAGACCACCTGTGGCCTGTAAAGACTAACACATTTCTATCCCGCCCTTGACAGAAAGAGTCTGTGGGCTGCTGGTCTCCTCTAACGGTGGTAGAGATGCCTGCACGGTTAACATTAATCCTTGGCACCAGAATCCTCAGCACCTAGGAACCAGATCTTGCCTAACACGCTAATTTCAGTCTTGACCACCTTCCTCCGGCGTAGCGGTTCTCAAACGTCTTTGTCTTTGTACTATTCACGTATAAAATATTCTTTCATAAGCAACATTTATCCTTTTGGGAGTACCTCACAATGGGGAGAAGGGGAACCCCAACAGCCTTTAAGGGTTCACTGCTTCGCTGCCACCATTTCCGACGGTTTACACTGTTTTAAGTGTGAATTTGGAATTGTTTTCAAGTTAAAAAGCAAACTAATCATGTCCTCTGAAAGTATTTGCTTTTGGCATGCTAGAAATCAGTGTTGACTTTTGATACTGATGTGATACATTACGAGGGAATTCTCAAAAATGCTGAAATCTGGCCTCGGCCCAGTTATCACTGCTCTTAAGCTTCTGAGGGAGATACACGAATGAGCCCACGGCAAATGGAAAACGAGGAGTTTTAGTGTTTCCTAGAATTATGCTCAGATACCCACTACCTGACCGTCTGGTTATCCTTCCCCTCACCTCCCTGACGCAAGGAGTTTGGACCAGAGGCCTAAGGAGGCTTCTCCTGAAGCCCAAATCCCAAACTGGTCACCAGTCATGCTCCGTAACTCCTGAACCTGACAAGAAGCCAGCCGGCCAGGTCTGCAGCCCGGGTTAAGAGGAGCATACCAGGAAAGAGCCAAAGAGCAAAGGAGCATGAGCCCTTCAACCGCTTTTACAATAATTTGGGCTAGGCGTTCAGGGCTCCGTAGGACCCTTCCTGGCAGCCAAGTGAGAGAAAGAGGAATGACGGTGGAATGGGCCTCTCCTGTGCTTCCCATTACTTCCACACTGTCGAAATAGAAATAGAAGCAGAAAAGAACACCCTACAAGTCCCACCCATTTGGAGGCACTCAACTCACAGTGACAACCCTCCACACCTCTCCCCTGCAAAAAGACGCAAAACAAAAACACCTACTCCAAACTGTGTCCTTACATCTCAGCCCCGAAGATCAGTATTGTGTGCAACTTCGGCCCAAAGGATGCATTTCCCCAGGGTTGAAAGTTTGAGAAAGAGGCTATATTCTGAAGAGTTCTTGTTGTCACCATCAAAAGGATTAAAAAGACGCAATAAGTAAGAAAACAGCTTAGTTGGGGGGCATGCTCCATTTGAGCCAGAAAGCCTTGGAAACTTAAGTGTTCTCAAACGGAACGCCATCCTGCTTTGGGGGAACACGGAGGCTGCCTTGCAGTCACGTGATCGCACAACACCAAAGGGCCACGCACTCTGATTTCACCTCCTTAACTAAAAGTTGCAGCAAAATCCCTATTACAGGCCAGGCGTGGTGGCTCATGCCTGTAATCCCAGCACTTTGGGAGGCCGAGGAGGGTGGATCATCTGAGGTCAGGAGTTGGAGACCAGCTTGGCCAACATGGTGAGACCCCCATCTCTATTAAAAATACAAAAATTAGCCCAGCGTGGTGGTGCACGCCTGTTAATCCCAGGCACCCTGGAGGTTGAGGTAGGAGAATCGCTTGAACCCAGGAGGCGGAGGTTGCAGTGAGCCGAGATCACGCCACTGCGCTCCTGCCTGGGCGACAGAGTGAGACTCCATCTCGAAAAAAAAAAAAAAAAAAAAAAAAAAAATCCCTATTACAAATAAAAGCTGTTGTGATCCAGACTGCATATACCTCTGCGAATGGAACCAGAACCGTGAATTCCAATGCAAATCGATGCATCGGCACCAGACCCGCTGCACTGGATGTATCTGCATTGCAGTCACCCCAGTACGGAGCACATCATAGATGATCTCTGCAGGTTCGTTGCCCACACAGGAGGCATAGCGCAAATTTCAAAGGAACGAATACAGCCTGGAGCCCAAACAGCTATCTGGTTCTGCTGCTGGCCTCCTGACAAGTAGGTAAGAGAGTCACATTTTATAGACGACGGACACCAAAACCACACATGAGGAGTACAAGAGTAGCTTTATCATGGATTTAGGGCTGTGGTTACAAGGAAGCTGTAAGGAATAAAATGACTCCCATGAAGACGTACCGTGCGGACGAGTGGAAGGAGAAATTTGGCCATTACAAAGACACAGGAATATGTTAAGAAGTGAGGGGCAGGATGAAATCATCTAGGGTAGGTATTTAGAGGGAGGGCGCCGTGCAAAATAAGATCCTCACTATGAAACAAAGGCGGAGGCAGGAGGCTGCGTTGGGTGGAAGCAGCGGAGGAAGGAGACGAAAGGGATTGTCATTTTCATGTCGTGGCTTTTTAGAAGACAGCCATGTCCTCTACTCTGATTCTATCAAAATGTGTTCTCGGGGTGCTGGTAACGTTCAGCCAACGAAATAATTCCTATGGCGGCAGTAGGAATAACAAAACGCAGAAGCGGGAACGATGTCTTTTTATTCCTCCCCAGACGCAAACGTGGATGCATGAGGTTTGGTAACAGGCAAAGTCATCTGGTTAACGTGACTGATGCAAAAAGTCCCGGCCTGGGCAAAAAGAAGTCATTGGGTGAATGGGACGGATCAGACTCCCTGTCCTGAGGGGGAGATGGTTTCTTGCAGAACGAGGTGAAGGAGGTGGTTCTGCTCAGCAGTCAACAGTGGCCACATCTCCACCTGCAGCGACTTGATGGCTTCCGTGTCCTTTTCGTGGGTAGCCATGACCAAAGACTGGAGCAGCAGAAAGAGCTCCTCGGGAAGCTGGCCGCTGCTCTCCTGCCCGTGGCTGTCAAAAGCCTCCCAGGAGTACTTCTCCAGGGTCTGGGCGTGCTCCGGCAGCAGCTTGGCGGGCGGTGGTTGCAGGAGGAGCAGCAGCAGCACGCGGGACACCTCGCAGCGGACTAGCACGTCCGAGAAGGCGCCCAGGGCGGCGGGAGAGGGCGCCGCCGAGCCGGAGTTCGGAGGAAGCGGCGCGGCCGGTAGGGCGGGCGTCGCCCCGGGCCCGGGCTGGGGTGCCGGCGGCGGGGGCGGCGGCAGTGACTGCACCGGGTGGCTGCCGTGCTCCCGCGCCAGGCGCTGCATGCGCGTGAAGACCGCCAGGGCGCCGGTGTAGTCGCGCGCCAGCAGCTGGCAGGAGGCGGCCTCGCCAAGCGCCTGCAGCGCGGCCAGGGGCAGCTGGGGCAGCTGGAGCTGGGCGGCGCGCTGGAAGTGACCGGCGGCGGCGGCCGGCTGGCCCAGGTCGCGCAGGGCGGCGGCCAGCTCGAGGCAGAGGGCGGCGGCGGCGGCCGGCTGACCCAGCTCGAGGTGCAGACGCACCGCGGCGCCCAGGGCGCTGGCGGCGGCCTGCAGCGGCTCCCCGTAGGCGGCGGGGCAGACCAGGCGCTGGCGCGCGTCGCGCTCCTGCCGCAGGAAGAGGCGGGCGGCCTCGGTGAGGGCCAGCGCCTCCCCGGGCCCGTGGAAGAGCGCCTGCTGGCAGCGCGCCACCGCCAGCTGGCACCAGGCCGCGTAGGGCAGACACTCCTGAGCGCGCAGCTCCCGGCCCAGCTGTCCGAACTGCTCGCCGGCCTCCGCCACGTTCGGCTTCCGCAGGAACCGCTTCTTCAGCTTGTTCGACACCAGCCGGTAGCGGGCCAGGAAGTCCCCGGCCTCGGGTCCCGGGCCGGCGCCGCCGCCCAGGCCTGCAGCCGCTGCCGCCATGCTCGCCGCCCCAAGCACTTCCCGACGCGCCGCCGCAGCTGGCGGGCGGGCCGGGGCGGGGCGACGTGCCCTGCGTCCCCCTCGGCGGGCTGCCGCCGTGCCCGCGCCGGCTCCCCAGCCCGAGCCTGCCCCTTGCCCTGGTGATATGCAAAGAGCGGGATCGGAGGCGGGGCCTGGCCGGGCTGTGAGCGGCGTATGCAAATGGAGGGTCTCGGGGATGCGGAGCCAAGACCCTGGGAAGGTACGCGGGGCCTGGCGGGGCACCAGCTGCTGCTAGCTCGGCTGCAATGCAAATGGTCTAGGCTGCTAAAGGCATCCCACAGCCTCTCCATCTGAACATGACCCAAACTAAACTCGTGACCCTAATTCCATGTCTGTGCATTTCTGGACTGTTGTTCCGCCCCCCTCCGCCCCCCCCCCGCCCCGACTACTCACTCCTCCGTCTTCCGGTCCAGGGCCCCTTGCCAAGCGCCGGGTCCACCTCTCCGTCCCCACCCCGGTTGCCTTAGAAGTCCGTCCTGTCGCAACACTGCAGTCATGGTCTTGAGGCCCACCCGCCCCAACGAACACCATCATGCTGAGGACTTTCCCGGGCAGGCCCTGACTTGCTCAGAACCAGCGGGGGTGTCCCCTTCCCACCCAGGGCCACTCCCCTGCACTGTCACCGGCAGAGACTGCTCCTCTGTGCCATCCCTGACTCCCACCCAACCCCAGACCCCCACCACCTCTCCATCCCTCCAGCTGTGGAGGTCTCACAACCCCCCAACCCATCTCACCGCCCCCCCACCCCCACCCCAAGGCAAAGTGACTGAAGCAGGCAGATGGGTTCCTTTAAACATTTTATTGACAGAATTAATGAAGGCCCAAGACTTTGGGGCCTGGGCTGTGGGGGGAGGGTGTTTAAGGCCGGGGGATTTGGGGCCGGGTGGGTGGACGAGTGGACCTGTCAGGTCCCAGGGGCCGGGTGTCAGAAGCTAGTCCTCGCCGGGGGCCACTTGAGAGATGGTGGTCGTGTTGAAAAGGGTGCTCAGTAGCCTGTCGTTGTGAACCACCATGTCCAGCAGCAGGGGAGTGATGTTCCGCGCTCCGCTGTTCTGGGCCTCGTTGCCCGCCAGCTCCAGGACCTTGGCCGTCAGGTACTCAATAACCGCAGCGAGGTAGACCGGCGCCGTGCGACTCAGGCGCTGAGCGTACTGGCCCTCCCGTAGACTGCGCTCCACCTGGCTCACTGAAAACGAAAGCTCCGCTCGGACGGTGCGAGAGCAGGTCCGCCCCCGGCCGCCAGCACCGGAGGACCCTCGGTGTCTCCTCCTCCTCGGCATGCTGGGCGTTGAGTGTGCTATCTCGGCTTGGCCCAGCTAGGCAAGATGGCTCTCAAGAGGACAGTTAGCGCGTCCAGTACTGTGTATCCTAGCGACCAGGGCCCAGCCCCTCATTGGCTAGGGAGCCGAGACCAATGGGCACGCACATCCGGTGACGGGCACGCATGTGGTGACGGGCACGCATGTGGTGACGGCCCCTCACAAGGGACGCACGTCCGTCAGGTGACCTCATCACTTTCCCATTGGCCTCGAGGGAGCAGGCCTGGGCCTAGAAGTGGCTGGAGGGCCGTGGGGGTGGGGTGGGGCGGGGCAGGGGGAATCGCGCTGGTGACCCTCTCTTTGCCAGTGGGAACTTTCCCTTTCTACTGGATGGGAACACTGTGGGAAAGACAAAGGGGTGGGCGAGGGGAGGATGGGTACCACGCCTTCACAATGTTGCACATCCATCACGACCACCTAGTTCCGAAACGTTTTCAACACCCCGAAAGGAAACCGAAACCCCTGTACCTATAAGCAGTCACTTGGCGCACGCCTCCTTCCACACCACCACTACCAGCCCCCACACCCTCCCACACACACCCCCTCCCCCCGCCCATACGCACGTTCCCGATAGTCCCTGGCAACCCCTAGTCCATCTGCTTTCTGTCCGTAGAGGTTAGCCTGTTCTGGAGATTTCCTATAGATGGAATTATACGACCAAATGTGAGGCCTTGTGTGTCTGGCTGCTTTCACTTAGCGTAATGGTTTCATCAGGGTTCATCCATGTAGAGGCATGAATCACTACTTCCTTCCTTTGAATGAGTACGATTCTGTTGTATAAATAGGAGGCCACATTTTGTTTACCCACTCGTCAGTTGATGGACAGGTTATTTCCCCCTTCTGGCTATTGTGAATGGCACTGCCATGACCATCTCTCTACAGGTTTTTCTTTGAATATCTCTTTTCAGTTCTTTTGGGTCTATTTCTAGGAGTCAAACTGCTGGCTCGTGTGGTAATTCTGTTTAACTTATCGAGGAACCACCAAACTGATTTCCACAGCAGCTGTAATCTTTCGCATTCCCAACAGTAGTGCATGAGAGTCCCAATTTCTTCACAGCCTCATCAAAACTTGTTTTCTGTTTGCCTCATTTTGTTTTGTTTACAGTAGCCATCCTAGTGGGTGTGAAGTGCTATCTCATGGTGGTTTTCATTTGTATTTCCCAAATGGCTAATGATGTTGCTGTGGTTTGAGTGCGTCCCCCAAATTGTGTGTCTTGGAAACTTAATCCCCAAATTCACATGTTGATTGGAGGCGCAGCCTTTGAGACGGTAATTAGGATTAGATAAGGTCATCGGGGTGAGACCCCCAGGATGCGACTGGTGGCTTTATAAGAATAGGAAGAGAGGCCTGAAACGACATACACGCTCTTGCCCTCTCGCCATGTGATACCCTCTGCCATCCCCAGATGCCGGGGCACTTCCCAGTCCCCAGAACGGTAAGAAATAAATTTCTTTTCTTTATAAATTGTTCAGTGTCGGGTATTCAATTATGGCAACAGAAAACAGACTAAGACATCTTTTCATGTGCTTCTTGGCCCTCTGTACCTCTGCTTTGGAGGAATGTCTATTCAAGCCCTTTGCCCATTTTTTAATTCGGTTGATTGTATTTTGGCTGTGGGCTTCTAAAACTTATTCATATATTCTGGAAAATAGACTCTTATCAGATATGTGATTTGCAAATGTTTCTCCCATTCACTTTCTGGATAGAGCCCTTTGTTGCCCAAAAGATTTACATTTGGATGTAGTCCAACTTGCCAAATGAAAAGATATCTGTGGCTTTGCCTTTGGTGTCATACTGAAGGAGCTGTTGCCTAATCCAAGGTCGTGCAAAGTTACATCTCTGTTTTCTTCTTAGAGTTTTATAGTTTCAGCCCTTACATTTAGATCTGTGATCCATTTTGAATTAATTCTTTACATGATGTGAGGTAGGGGTCCAGGGGCATTCTTTTGCATGTGGCTATCCAGTTGTCCCAGTGCAGTTTGTTGAGGGGATTATTCTTCCCCTCCACCCATTGAGGGGTGCCGGAACTCTTACTGAAAATAAACTTTACATAAATATATGGGTTTATTCCTGACTCTGAGTTCTGTAACATTGACCTAATGTATCTATCACGATGGCAGTACCACCCTTTTCGGATTACTGCGGTTTTGTAGTACGTTTTGAAATTGGGAAGTGTGAGTCCTTCAACTTTTTTCTTTTCTGAGATTGTTTTGGCTATCTGAGCCCCTTACATTTTCTTATGAATTTTAGGATCAGCTTGTCAGTTTTTACAAAGAAGGCAGGTTGGATTCTGACAGGCATCACAATGAATCTGTATATTGCCTTGGAGATTACGGGCATCTTAACAATATTAAGTGTCCCAGTCCGTTAACACAAAATGCCTTTCGATTTATTTAGGTCTTCTTTAATTTATTTTAGCAACGTCTTGTAATTTTCAGAGTATACATCTTGTACACCTTTTGTTAAATTTATTCCTCGACATTTTATTGTTTCGATGCTACTGTAAAATGAATCATTTCCTTAATCTTATTTTCATGTTATTCATTGCTCAGCAAAGTTGCAGTATCCAAGATCAATCTGCAACAGTCAGTTGTTTCAACCAGTCTTTCACCATTAAGTATGATATTATCTCTGGGTTTTTCATGGATGCCCTCTATCAGGTTGAAGAAGTTTCTTTCTGTTCCTGGTTTGTTGAATTTATTTTCATGAAAGGGTACTGCGTTTTGTCAAATGATCCTTTTTGTACATGATTAAGATGACCATGAGCCCCCTCCCCCGCCCCCGCTCTGCCGTGCATTCTGTTAATATGGTGTATTATATAAATTGATTTTCACATGTTGAACCAACCATTGATATGGTGTATTATATAAACTGATTTTCACATGTTGAACCAACCTTACATTTGTGGGATAAATCCTATTTGGTCATAGTGTATAAAGAGTGGTCAGTAAACATTTCGTTGAAAGAATAGGAGTGGATCTGGCAAGCTTCTTGGAGGACAATGTGTGTGTTAAAGAATCTGTAGCATGATGAGAAGCCAAGGCACCGGTGGGAGGAGGGGAGTTGCAACCAATTCATTAAGGCTGGAGAGTACGATGCCAGTGGAGCAGTAGTGGTTGATGTGGCTGGGAAAGAGGTAGGCAGGAGCCAAGACATGGAGGTTCTATTATGCCATGCTGAGGTTTTAGAATACCCTGTAGGCTACACTGAACCCACTGTGGTCTTTCAGCTTGGGAGTGACGTGGTCTGATTTGCCTCTAGAAATATCACCCTGGAAGCTGTGTGGAGAATAGAACAGAGAGGATTGTGTCTGGAGAATAGAACAGAGAGGACTGAGATTGGAATTAGAAAGCTGCTGTATTATACCAGTCAAGAAATGACAGATATCTCAACTAAGACAATGGCATTGGTAGATAAGACTAGGGGACAGAGTCCATAAAAAGTTTAGGTAGTAAAATGGCACACAGTAGACACTCACTACATATTACTCATACTGGCGAACCTAGCTGGAGACATGATAATTCATGTGCTCATTCTTCAAAAAATATTGAAGGGTAGTGCCAGGTATACTGCGTTAAGCATTGAGACAACACCAACGAGAAATATAGATCAGATCCCTGCATGCAGTCTGGTGGAACATACAGACAAGGAGCCAGACAATGACAACACTATACTGTGATAAGTGCTATGAGAGGGGAAGTTCAAGGTGCTGGTTATAGTTTGGTTTGTTTGACCCCTCCAAATCTCATGTGGAAATTTGATACCCAGTGTTGGAAGGTGGGGTCTAATGGAAGGTGTTTGGGTCATGGGGTGGATCCTTCATGAATGGCTTGGTGCCAGCCTCGCAGTAATGAGTGAGTTCTCACTTGATTCATTCCCACAAGAGCTGGTTGTTAAAAAAGAGTGTAGCACCTCCCCCCCACCCCACCTTGATTCCTCTCTCACCATGTGATCTCTGCACTTGCCGGCTCCCCTTCACCTTATGCCATGAGTGGAAGCAGCCTGAGACCCTCACCAGAAACCAAGCAGATGCCAGCACCATGTTTCCTGTACAGCCTGCAGAATCATGAGCCAAATAAACCTCTTTTCTTTATAAATTACCCAGCCTCAGGTATTCCTTTATAGCAACACAGATGGACTAAGAAAGTGCTGTAGGAACACATAAGAGGAGTACTTTACACAGACGTTTGGGGTTGGGGAAATGTTCCTGGAGAAATGGTGTCCAATATGAAGCTTGAAGAACGAGTACAAGTTAGCCAATTGGAAAAGCGGGGCATTGGTTGGCAGGGGAGGGGAGTGGCGATGGGGAAGTGAAAAAGCTCTAGCATGACTCCACAGGGATAGAGTGAGGTGACCACAGACTTTGGAGTCATTCCTGGACAAATGGGATGAAGGAGGAGGTCTGCGTATGGGTAGGAAGATGAGTTCAGTCTTCAGCGTGTGAAATTTGAAATGCCTGTGGGATATCCAGATGGAGATGAAGGAGATTTGGCTTAGGAGTTCAGGAGTGAAGTCAATACTGAAAATACAGATTTGCGACTCATCAGGGTAGTTCTTGAAGCCATGAATGTAGTTGAGACCATTCAGGGAGAGCACATAGAATATATAAGGGGACCAAGGACAACTTCTTTTAAGGGGCAAGCAAAAGAGGAACATCATTGGAAGAAGACTAGAGGAGTGTCTCCACAGATAAAGTTGGTGCGGGGTTGGGGGGCACGCTAAAAGATAATCAAGCCAGAAAGAGATGAGAGCAAAGGTGCAGAAGGAAGCCAGAGGAACTGAACAAGAAGGGACAAACTCAGAAACACTTGCTGAGTTCCAAAATGATAAGCATTAAAACCTGTTCACTGAGTTAAGCAATGCAAGTGTTGCTGGGGGCCTTGGCAAGAGCAATTTCAGTGGAGGGGTTGGAGGCAGAAACTAGACCAGACTTGTACTAGGAGCTCGTGAGAAATTCTAAGACATATCTTCCCAATACTGGGCAGCATGATAAATGTCCACATTAGAGAGAATTGGTGAGCAGGTCATGCTCAGCCAAGGCATTTTACATGCCTAGTGGAATCTCATGCAGGAAGCTTCTCTAAGCGTAGAGGTAAGGGTAGGTCTGATGGCAACAATCTCTCTTACTTTTCCTTCTTCTGCGAATGTCTTGATTTCCCCTGCATTCCTGAAGGTAATTTCACTTTGTAGACAGGGTTCTTTTGTTTCGCCACTTGAGAAGTGTTATGCCACTTCCTCTGGCCTCCATGGTTTCTAATGAGAAATATATTGCCATTCTAATTCCTTTTCCCGTATAGGTAAGGTTTCCTTTCTCTCTCTCTCTGCTTTTGGGACTTTTTTCCTAGGTCCTTAGTTTTCAGAAGTTTGACTGTGATGCTTCTTGGTGTAAGTTTCTTTAAGATTATTCTGTTTGGGGTTCACTCAGCTTCTTAAATGTACAGGCATGTGTCTTTTGCCGTATTTAGAATCTTCCAGCCATTATTTATTTGAATACTTTTTCAGTCCCACCCCCTTCCTCCTTTCCTTCTGTCACTATGATGACACAAAAGGTAGCTCTTTTGTCATATTCCCACAGATCCCCAAGTGTCCACTCATTTTTCCCCCAGTCACTTAGGCTCAGGCCACATGTTCTGACCGGGGGTTTTATTGTTAGTTCCATTTCAAAGCCTTTGCAATGGTATTTGGTTCTGTTAAGCATGATCAGCAGTCTTGGAGCTGGCGAGGTCTATATCCCTTACTCAGTGCAGTTCTCAAAGTCCTTTGTATGTCGTACAGGATCACATCTGTACATACACACCTTGGGGGGTAAGCCCAGAAGCTCATACACAGCTTCATGGGTTTACTTTCCCAAGCACTTCCTCCCTCCCTGCAATCTCCCCAGCACTTTCTGGTTCCCTCAGCTTCCCCTTTTCAACCTTGTAGCCGTGAAGCTGTTGCTGTCGCTTTAGTCACTCTTCTCTGCCACACGCTTCCTGTGCCTTTGCCTTCCTCTGGTGTGATTTGGCAGGAAGACCAAAGAGGGGAAAAAGAAGTCACGGGCACCCTTTTGGGACCTACAATCAGAGAGGAAGGTTACTTTCCTTCAGAGCTTTAATCACCTGAAGGCCCTGGCGGCTGCCACTGTCACTGTCACTGCCTCTGTCACCACCACTGCTGCCACAGGATTGCCTGTGGGCTAGAACATGAAAGTACAAAGAAAAGAAGAAAGAAAAACTGGGGATTCCCTTAACTATCGCTGAGGGTTAGTATTCCCTTTTCCCTCTTCTCAAGTCAGAACCAGAGCTCTCTCTGTTCACACCACTGTCTACTTCTAACTTGCAGGCTACATTGAGCCAAGGATACTAAAGGGGGGAAAATGTGAAATTCACTGCTGTTTCAGTGGTGCTTCAGATTGTAGTCTTTCCCCGGTCTGCCTCCTTCCATTTACTTTTCAGAGTCCTCAAATAGCTGGCCCGTGCACTGTGTCCACATTTTATAGCTGCATTCAGTAGAGTGTGCATGCTTCATCTCACCCAGGAGCAGAAACATTCTGGAGATGTTACATTTTACTTTTATATTTAAGTGGAACAAATTTGTTCCCTTGTAAGTGATGTGTGTGTGTGGGTGTGGGTGTGGGTGTGTGCGCGCGCGCGCGCGCGCACGCACTTAGGTGTCTTTAAAGAATTTAAGAAATTCTTTAATTTTTTTTGAAGTACCATAACACAACTAGAACATATCTCAATATTGATTGTTCTGCATCAATTTTTCATGGTAGAGACTTTGTCCTTTTCAGGAGCAGGTTCAATTCTTCCTTTATTTCTGGAAACTTTTCACATATGGCATCTGCGGATATTTTTCTATCCCATTTATTAGGCTCTTTACTTAAGGCATGTAAATTATCTTAATGTTGGATCAGCATTAGCGTGACCATCTAAAGTCCTTCCTCCATGCCCTTGTTTCGATTTGTGTGCATGTCTCTTCTGCATCTTGCTCTTCCTAATTTACTTCTTTGATCCACCATGTGGTTCTTTGAGTTCTCGGTTTCTTTTCTGAGCTCAGTAATCTCCTTTTTTTAAAAAAAAAAATCATATTCGGTTGCCAATCATCTGGTCTTTGAAACTTTGTTAAGTTGAAATCATATTTTAAATTTTACTATGGCTTAGAGAACTCTAGGGTTAGTTGCATCTGTTCCTTGTTTTATGCATTCTTCCAGTCTGTGATGGTTATCTGTCTTTTGTATACTATGATGGTTTCTTTCTTTCTCTTTCTTTCTTCTTCCTTTCTTCTTTCTTTTTTCTTTCTTTCTTCTTCTTTCTTTCTCTTTCTCTCTATTTCCTTATTTCTTTTCTTCTTTTTCTTTCTTCCCTCCTCCCCTCTTCTCTTTTTCCCTCCTTTCTTCCTTCTGTCTTCCTTCCTTCCTCCCTCCCTCTCTCTCTCCTCTCTTCTCTCCTTTTCCCTCTCCCTCTCTATCCCTGTAGATTGTTAGCATCATTGCTAAACCATTTATTTTTATTTCAATTATGGAAAACATTGTCAGACGTTCTATTTGCTCTAAAATTCTGAGGGTGATAATTTGAGGGCAGGCGGGATGTTGATTTCAATCTACCTTTTCTTCTAAGATCTTGCTAAATATCATGTATCATGCTCTAGTCCATCCATGCAAGGGTGTGTCTTACTCTGAGGGTTTTGTTTTGTTTGCCCAACTCAGCACGGTGTCTTGGAAAATGGAAAGAATTGGGAGCCTTCCTACCGCTGGTGAAATCTAGGAGTGGCAGTTGAGGGCTTCTGTTCACAAAGGTATTTACTTAATTTTTTTCTGCTTATTCTCTCAGTCCATTTCTCCTCAAGTTAGAGAGCCTTACATCCCATTCTCAGGATCTGACTGGCTCACATTGTTTTTCCTCAGTATTGCTTCCAGGGGGTGGGGACAGAATGAGAAGTGTGCTAAACCAGCCATCCTCCCCACAAGAATTTATACATATATATATGTACTATATATATGTACATATATAATACATATATAAATACATATATAAATACCTATATAATATACATGTATATATGAATACCCATATATTTATATATATGCATATATATGTATGTATATGTATATATGTATATGTATATATGTATGTATATGTATATATGTATACATATGTGTATATATGTGCATATGTTATATATATGTATATATTTATATATGTAAATGTGCATATATTTATATATAAATGTGCGTATATTTATATATAAATGTGTATATATTTATCTATATAAATGCATATATATACATACGTATATATTTGTATGTATAAATACGTATATATTTGTATATATAAATACGTAGATATAAATACATATATGTACATTTATATATAAAATGTAGATATAAATATATACGTAGTTATAGTTATAGAACTACGTATACGTAGTTATAGTTATAGAACTACGTATACGTAGTTATAGTTATAGAACTACGTATACGTAGTTATAGAACTACGTATACGTAGTTATAGTTATAGAACTACGTATACGTAGTTATAGTTATAGAACTACGTATACGTAGTTATAGTTATATAAATGTATATAAATATATACATATTTATAGTTATATAAATGTATATAAATATATACTTATTTATAGTTATATAAATATATAAATTACTTATTTATAGTTATATAAATATATAAATATATAAATATATACTTATTTATAGTTATATACATATATGAATATATACTTATTTATAGTTATATACATATATAAATATATACATATTTATAGTTATATATAAATATATACGTATTTATAGTTATATAAATATATATAAGTATATACGTATTTATAGTTATATAAATATATATAAATATATACGTATTTATAGTTATGTAAATATATATAAATTTATACGTATTTATAGTTATATAAATATATATGAATATATATGTATTTATAGTTATATAAATATGTATATGTATTTATAGTTATATAAATAAATATATAGGTATTTATAGTTATATAAATATATATGTATTTATAGTTGTATAAATATATAAATATGTATTTATAGTTATATAAATATATATAAATATATATAAAAAATATATGTATTTATAGTTATATAAATATATATGTATTTATAGTTATATTATATATGTATTTATAGTTATATAAATACATATGTATTTATAGTTATATAAACACATGTATATTTATGTATTTATATAAATATAAATACATGTATATTTATGTATTTATATTTATATAAATATACATGTATTTTTTTATATAAATACATAATATATATAAATATAAATATAAATATAATATAAATACATAAATATACATGTATTTATATTTATGTAAATATACATGTATTTATATAAATAGATATACATGTATTTATATAAGTAGATATACATATATTTATATAAATACATGTAAATATTCATGTATGTATATTTATATAAATACGTGTAAATATACATGCGTGTATATTTATATAAATACATGTAAATATACATGTGTGTATATTTATATAAATATATATGGAATATACATGCGTGTATATTTATATAAATATATATGTAATATACATGCGTGTATATTTATATAAATATATATGTAATATACATGTATGTATATTTATATAAACATATATGTAATATACATGTATGTATATTTATATAAACATATATGTAATATACATGTATGTATATTTATATAAATATATGTAACATACATGTGTGCATATTTATATAAATATATATGTAACATACATGTAAGTATATTTATATAAATATATGTAATATACATGTATTTATATTTATATAAATATATATGTAATATACATGTATTTATATTTATATAAATATATATGTAATATACATGTATTTATATTTATATAAATATATGTAATATACATGTATTTATATTTATATCCATATATGTAATATACATGTATTTATATACATATATAATATACATGTAGCTATAAATACATATATAATATACATGTAGATATACATACATGTATAATGCATGTATGTATATATACACGTATATGTATACGTGTATATATACATATATGTATATTCATATACATATATATATATATATATTCCTGGGAAGCCACTTTCCTCCCTCTCTCCCTCCTTCTCCTGCTTCTCCTCCTTAGTCTTCTCTTCTTCTCCTCCTTAGTCTTCTCTTCTTCTCATTCTGCTTTTTACCATTATTTATTTATTATTTTTTAATTTATTTAGTAGGATCGGGGAAGGGAGATTCTTTTATCTTTCTTCACTCTGCCATCTTTTACAAATAAATTGTAATGTTACTGACTCCAAGTTAAGATAAAAGCTTGCTTGCTTGAATGTGATTATTGCTTTGCTTGAGTCTGTAGATGATTCACTAAAAATAGTCTCAGGAAAACAGGACCTTCAACAGAGATAAAAGAAAACACGCCAACCAGCAGCTCTGGGAAGGGGCTGACCAGCCTGGTAAGAATAGGCTGACGGTGCCTGTAGAAGGTCACAAAACATTGACCAAGAAAGCAGTGATTAACTGCCCACCTGAGACTGAACACGTTTTAGAAGAATGTTTTGATCATTATTTCCTCTGCTTTCCCTTAAAAACCCCTAATCCAGAGGCACAACTCAGAGAGGTGATCACTGAAGTCTAGTTCACTGACTCCTCCCGGTTGCTGGCTTCTCAAATAAAGCTAACTTTCCTTTCACCAAAGCTCCTCTCTTTGAGTTTTTGGCCTTCAGGTGATGAATGGCCTGGACCGGAGTTCAGTTACAAAATCTCTGGTTTTGAAGGGTTATTTTTTTATTCCTGGGATATATTCCGGCTGACTTGGAGTTAGTTTTAGATAAATGTAAGCTTTCTAATGGATCTGAATCCACACTAACGGATATGAAATTATCAAGGTCTTTTTATTTTTAATCGCAAACACTTCATTTTATCAAATCTTAATCGTCTCCAATTTCACCGCAAACAATGCAAGGACCTTGTCTTACAAGTCAATGCTGTCCAGTATTTAGTTATAATTTGGTCAGTCATATTGTTTTTATGCATTGTTTTTTTTTTTTTTTTTTGGACTCATGGCCATGGTTACTAGTTTCTTTGTTCACCATTCCTCTGTTGCATCTTGCTTTGTTCTTTTCGTTCAATTTCCTTTTAATGGAAGAACATCTTTAAGTCGTTCTTTCAGTGAGGGTTTGTGAGTGGTCAGCCCTCTCAACCTTTGTTGAAGAATATCTTTACTGGCTGGGTGCAGTGGCTCACACCTGTAATCCCAGCATTTTGGGAGGCCGAGGTGGGAGGATCATTTGAGCTCAGGAGTTCAAGACCAGGCTGGGCAACATAATGAGACTTTGTCTCTACAAAATAATAAATAAATAAATAGCCGGGAGTGGTGGTGCTCACCTGTAGTCCCAGCTACTCGGGAAAAAAAAAAAATTAGCCAGGCATGGAGGTGCACACCTGTAGTCCTAGCTACTAGGGAGGCTGAGGCAGGAGGATCCCTTGAGCCCATGAGATCGAGGCTGCAGTGAGCCATGATCGCACCACTGTACCCCAACCTGGGCGACAGAGTGAGACCTTGTCTCAACAAATAAATAAATAAATATTTTAAAATATATCAAAAAGAATATCTTTATTTCACTCATTCTTGAATTGTAATTTAGTTGGGTATGACATTTCCCCCCATTCCCCGAATGCATTAGTGATATGATTCCATTTTTATTGCAGTTGGTGAGAAGTCTGCTGTCAGTTTATTATCCCTTTGATAGCACTGTGTCTTTTCTTTCTGGTTGATTTTAAGATCTTTCCCCTTTTCTTTGTTGACCTGCGCCGGTTCCCCTGTGATTCAGTTTTATTGATTCTTGCTGTGGCTCATGCTTTTAGAATACGAGGAACTATGTCTGTTTTCAAATCTGAAAATTTCCAGCCAGTATCCTTTTGATTATTGGTTTACCCCTGCTCTCTTTAGTCTCTGATTCTGTCATTCCTATTAGAGGTTTTTTGGACCTTTGCATCATTTTTCTGTATCTCTTAACCGTTTATACATTTGCTATCTCTCCTTGCTGCCTTCTGAATAATTTCCTTACTTCTATCTTCCAGTTCACTAAAGCAGATGAATCTGCTTTTAAACCCATCCTCTGATCTTTTGCTGTCACTGGAAATAATGTCTTTCATTTTCGGAAGTTCTATTTGGTTCCTTAAAGAAAGAAACCGGCCTCTTCTTTTTCCGTAGAATCTTGATCTTTCTCATATGTTTGGATTCCTTATTATTTCTAAGTATCTTACACAAACTTATTTTATACTCTCGGTTGGCTCTATTATCTAAAGTTTTTGGTAGTGTAATCCTGCTCATCATTGTGTTTGCTGATACTCAATCACAGGTGGTTTTTTTTTTTCCTCAGGTGTTTTATAATTTTGTTTGTGAGTTTAGGGATTTGTTCAAACGGCTTCATCTGTGTGACTTCAATGAGGTTTGACTGGGGGTGTATCTCTGGCTGTTATCTTTTTGATGTTAATGTGTAAGCTTGGGGTTTTCAAGACCTAAATAAGAGGTATTAATTCCAACCCTAGACCTACATGACAATAGCCTTAGAGTTACAAATGACCAGGGGAAGCATTTTATTTTCTCCCACCAGAACCCATGAAGAAACAAACTCTCTTGTCATCTCACCATGGTGGTGGGAAGACTTTTTTTTCCTAGTCCATCCTTTCACTGACTGTGTAGCCCTTGTGAGGCACCAAGGCTTGTCTCCTCTCCCTGGTGGTTATTGAATCCATTCCCCTACCACCCTAACATAAATTCAAATGCCCATTGATCTGCTCTTTAGGTTCCTCTTTGTTTTTTGACACCTGAGGGTCAACTTCCACCATAAGTTCATCACATGTGCATTAAAAGGAATATTTATTAAATTTTATCCTGCCTTTTAAAAGGTGCTTTGTAACAGGAGGGTTTTCAGGTTATCTAGTGTGCACTGTTTCCAGAAATGGAAATTGCTTTCCCCTTTAAAACTCCCAGAGCACTAAGAAGCTCCCACAAATTCTCTGGAAGAGGAATGTGATGGGGGCGGGGGAAGACTTTTCATGAATATGTAGCCTCAAAGAAAGATTGGTGCTTTGGGGTGCCAGACACTCAGGGGTTGAAAGAGCCCTAATTGCTCAAAGCCACATGTCACAAGAAATTTTGGGAAGAAGAGCCACTTTATGAACTGGTTACCTTCATGGATTTTTCTTCCCTAGGCTCAGAAGTGGAAAAATATGAAGATCCATTGCTGATGGGAATCCTGCCCTAAGCAAACGGTGGTGAGACATGGCTGCTTTTAGTGCATTTATTATATGTGACCATTTAAAAGCAGGTACTGAAGGCTGCAGAAAAGTCACGAGGTGGTACTCAAAATATGGTTATATAGATAACTGGGTGTGGCTCTTCCCTGAGGCACAAAGAACTGATTTTTGTGTACTCTTTGAAAGGAAATGTATAAAGTTGGTATTATGCTTTACTCAGAAAGTTTTTAAGAGGGTTGGGAGTGATGCAATCACTTTAAAATGATATACAAGGTTGAACACTCTGCTAAGCTTCAGGTAAGAGTATCCAATTGCCTCTTGGACTTCCCTGCCTGGATGTTCTGTTCCACGTGCACCCCAAACTCAAATATATCCAAGACTGAAAACATCTTCTCTCCAAGCTCTCTCCTCTTCTAATATTCCCTGTGTGAATAAGGTGTGCCCAGTTGACCAAACCAGTAACCTGGGAGTCATCTTGACACCTTCCTCTCCCTCAACCCCTCTCTCACAATTAATTGGACACCAAGTTCAGTGGACTCTACCTTCAAAATGCCTCTCAAATCAATCCACGTCTCTCCTTGGCATTGCTGTCGGGCAGCAGGGCCCAGGTTCCCACTCCTCTTGGAAATGACAGAGGTCTCGCCTCTTCTGCACCTTCCCCCGAGCTTGAGGATCTATCCTGTCCAGAAGAAATCCTTTCCCTTTCATATTTCTATAGAATGCTGTCTAACACTTTGAATTCCCTTCAGGCTCTGGGTTTCAGAAATCAACACAGAAAGAATGCCGGGCTATTCATTTCCCTCCAGGATGAAGTTAGAATCTTGAGGGCAGCGAGGAAGGCAGGCATATGCATTGTTGCAAACCTTCTCAAGTGATTCCGATGTGCAGCTCCGGTCAAGAGCCACTGCACAACGTGGTGAGCTATTTGAATACAGGGACCATGCCTTTCAACTTTGTATTCATCAAAACACAACGCAGCCAATACCTGATATAGAATCAGTGCTCAGTAAATGTTCCAGTGAATGAGTGAATACAAGAACTAAAGAATGATATGGTGCAAAGAAATGGATGAAAGGGATCTTACGAGCTACTTAGTGCAATCCCTTCATTTTTTTTTTTTTTTTTCAGTTGCCGTAGTGTTGGGATTGCTTGAGGCTCCCGGATGTTCACAGGATGTCATTTTTGGCAACCACAGACCACTAGTTACCCAGCTTTTTTAGGTGTTGTGTAGCAAGGAGGGATTTCGGGTTATGTAATCTGCAATATTTCCAGAAATGGAAATTATTTCTTTTTCCTTTTATGACTCACACAACGTCAGGAAATTTCCACAAAATTCCCAGAAGAACATGATGGAGGAAACCACTTTCCCTATATATATTTTAGTGGAATATATTTTATTTTAATGGAACTGCCAGTGAAGCAGTAGATGTGGCCAGCAGACACTGCTTTCCTGGTGTCTCCTGAGAACTCTTTTCTCTCATTGGTTATTTTCACCTGCCTTCTTCTGCAAGTTCCTTTTTGTTTGGGCTCATTTTCCATTTTCTCTGTATCCAGGTTTGTTGAAAATGCAGGAGCCAGTGCTTCCCAACCTTCCCTACTCCAAACGCCTATGCACACGCACCCACTTGCATGCGTGCACGTACACGTGCACACATATACACCCACACGTACACGCGTGTGTGCACACACACTCCTGGACTCTTGAGAAGCTTTCAAAAGGAACTTATAGATAGGGTGAGGACTTTTACTATTAATTATTAATTATTATTATTATTACTTATATCTGAAATATAACATTTTGGACGCACGGAAGTGCTCTAACCCCCAAATTCCTGTTTGTCTCTGGAAAGGAGCAGGCAGTCTAGGATGGGCAGGGACACACAAGACAACTTATCTTTTGCCATATGCATTAGACCTAAAGTATTTACAAAGCAAAAGAGGCAGCTGTGGCGAGACAGAAAAAGCCCTGGATTCAGAATTAAAACAGCTGGGTTAGAGTACTGGCTCTGTCACTTGCTCTCTAACTCCCAGTTTCCTCATCTGTAAAATCGGGGCAATGGTACTACTTCATATTAATACAACCTCAGCTGCAAAAGACTGGTTTAGGTACCCTTGTTCTGAGCTCCCACAGACTCCTTGTGCTTACCTGGTGTTAACATTGGCTGTTAATACATGTGTCTCCCGTGGTACAAGGAGATCTTGAGGGCAGAAATTCTATTTGTCTGGCCTCCACCGTGCCTGCCCTCAGTGCACAGCAGAATGGTCAATGAATGTTGGTTGAGTGAATGAAGAACAATCGGACATTTGCATGTTTTTGTGTGTATAATTCCTGTTGTACTATCATCGGTAGACCGCCAGGATAGTACAAATCTATTTTTATTGTATGTAAATTTGACATATAGACATTCCAAAATTAACAGGAGTTGATTCGCTCCCCATGTTACCTAACAACTAGTTTCGGAATGTTGTTGGATCCCTTTAGGAGAATATTTCAGTACATTTGCTCCCCTGGTTAGGGTTAGGGGTTAGGGTTAGGGTTGTGTTCCCAGCACAAGCGTCTCCTCAATAATAAGCCTTCACGTGTGTGCACCGGCACTTTAAAGAGTTGTTGTTGTTGTTTTTTTAAAGGTGTTTTCTTGTACACTGACTTATATGCTCCTCACGAGAACCCCATGAGACAGGCAGGAAAGGTGTTCCTGCTACCACTTGATGGATGAAGAAACCAATGTTCAGAGACGTTAACTGAGTCACTACACACCACATCAAGAGCAAGTTTGTTTCAGAGCTGGGCCTCAAACAGAATCGGGTTTCTCATTTCACAGTCTGGTGTTTTTTACACAATGCATTTGTTCAACCCGGCTGCAATTTGTGATGTTGCTTCAGTGATATTTTTTGCATCTCATCCTATTCCTGCTTCACAACTGCACCTCCTACCACTTGCCTCAGCATACTCTCAACCGGGGCTTCTCAGATGCTCAACCAGGGCCTCTCCCTCTACCCTGAACATGTCCTCTTGCAATTTCCTGCCTCTGGATCTTTGCATCTGTTTTCACCTCTTGGTGGGCACCCCTTCCCCACCCCCACGTCACTGCAGGTTGAAAGAAACCCTAGGCATCCTCTCGGTTTCAACTCAAAGACCACCTAACTTCATGAAACCTCTGCAGATGGGCCCTGCTGGATGAGATCTCTCTGCCCTTGAATGCACAGAGCAGTCCATGTCTTGTTCTATATCCATTTCCATACCTGCTTCATTCCCTTCTCTACAGTGTCCCTTGCTCCATGTTCTCACAGCCCCCTGTGCTCAGTTTTCACAGCACATATTGCCCTATGTTGTGAGCCTGCTTTCGTCCTGTGACTGTGAGCTCCTTGAGGACTGGAACCTTGTCTGACTTATCTCGGTATCTCCAGCACGCAGCACAGTGCCTGGAACACAGTAGTTGCTCCAAAAAATGTTGGATGAATGAGTGGATGGATGAACGAACACTACCCCACACAACGCCTTGGATATAGTAGCTGCAAAATAATAATGGATCAAATTGAGTCTATAACCAGATCTCATTTCTTTTCATCCTATCTCAGTGAAAGATGAAGGTGCTTTCTTCTGACTCAGGCTGTCACTTCCACTCCTGCTCTGGGTTCGATCCCATCCTGCCTCCCCAGGTGCCTCACTCCATCAATTACCTCTTCTCTCAAGAATGTCTAATCTCTCCGTCTTCTCTGCCTGGCTCCTTTCCTTGCAGTAACTAAAATGCTCAGGTCTCTCCTCCCATTCCAAAAATAAGTACCCTCAATTGAATGGGTGTCTTCTTCCTCACAGTATCAAGATATGTACCTCATCGGGGAGTAACCCAGCTGAGTGAGCCCTTTACTGGGGAGCCTTCAGTGTGAGTCTCCTTAGATCTTTTTCTCTTAGGTTGGTCAGATGGCTCACAGAAGACTCTTCCAGCTGCCAGAAGTTTAGGGGCAGGGGCAGGGGCAGGGGCAGGGGCAGGGGCAGGGAAGAAGACTGGGAGTTCACAGCTTTCAGGACACATGCTTCCACTCAACACCCCTGTTTTCAGTACAGGACCCCAGCCCTCAACTAAGTCTGGGAACTCCCCATCCAGAGACCCTCTGCTTTACCCTCTCCAGGGAATAACACTCCAGGCTTCTGTCAGAGCAGGGAAGGGCCAGCCCCTCACTGGCATTGACAGCAGGAGGGGATTTGGCAATGAATCTACTTCTTAAAAGAGTTTTCAAACAGCCTTCATTATTTTGATACCCACCCCCCTTCACTTCCAGAGGTAACTCCACTTCCAGAGTTACCTTGGTCCAGCCTTTGAAGATTCCTGGGGGTGAGGAGTAAATCAAGTTAGCTTTTTGCTTTTCCCACTAAGGTCCCAGAATTCCTAGTTTGTGGCCTTCTTGGATCTGCTAAGTCAGTTGCCACTCATCCATCTGTTCTTCAGCATCCAAAATTTAGTTGTTGCCTCCTTTCCTGTTCTTCAACCCTTTTTATTTCATCTTCACTCCTATCCTTCTAATCCTTTCAAAAATCACATTTGTAGCAGTTCCAGTGGGGTTTTGGGAGATGGTGAAGTTAGATGTGGAAGTATGTGCTCCACCTTAACTATGCACCATCACGAGCATGGGTGTCTGCCTGCCTGTCTCATTGATTCTACACACCTTCATTACCACACCACTCTCCCTAAAACTCTCCAGACTCAGCTTTTCTCATCTGGCTCTCTGACCTGTTCCCTGACCATTCTGTTCTTTCAGCTCTCAGCCTTCGGACTGCCAAAACCCCAAACCAACTTCCTATCCAGGAACCCTCAGGCCTAGAAGTTCAGATGTCTTGCCAATATATCTGTGCTTCACAACTTGCCTACTCTCTCTGACCCCTAACATTTTCACATACTTTTCCAATTCTGCCTGTCATAAATTTGCTGCTTCCCCCTAAGTAGAATGTTGATTCCTGTCAAACACACAGCCTAGCCCTGATTCCTCCTCTTCTCTCAAGCAGTGATATTGTCAACAATGATAAACAACTACTATGTACTGAGTGTTTTTTTATGTGCTGCTCACACTTTATACACATGTATAGATTCATTCTTCATCATAGATTTTTCAGCTAGCTGGCATTTATTAGCCCCACTTTGCATATGTAGGAACACAGGCTCAAGGAAAGAAAGCAACTTCCCACAATTTCCCAGGCTAGTAAAAGTCAGAGATGGAATTCAAGCCCAGATCATTCCAAGTTTGTGCTCTTCCTATGACACGACACTGCCTCAGTCAAGGCATCAGAGAGGAAGTTAGAAAGCAGATGGTGAGAGGGAGTACCTGAATTGCAGGGAGTACCTGAATTGGAGGGAGTGGCCACCATCAGTGGGTAGACCATGGAGAAAGATGGGGCTAACAGAGAAAAACCTTCACTGAGTTCACAGGTTTACACAGCATTAGCCCTTGTGATCTTTAGTCGTGCAGGGGATAAATTACCGTGCCTGCCTGCCCACACAGAAAGTAAGCTAGAACACCACCACTAATCTATATGATATACACCAACATGGCTTAAGACGATTTATTGCAACTGTAAAAAAATGCGCCCCCCCCTTTTTTTTCCAGAAAGGAAGCGTGGATTGCATTAATCAAGCTAAAGACTTTTATACTTCTTTACAGTCTGACACAAAAACAGACAGTCATAAAGATAAGCCCGAATCATCAAGAAAGTGCACAGTAGTATTTTGCAAACCCAATTTAGGGAATCAGGGAAGAGTAAAATCCACATGGAAAAGGTTTCCCCTTACTTCCCATTCGTGATGGTACAGTGAGTTCATGTTATGGAACGCCCACTGCTCCAAACACATGGCAATGATGGACAAAATATAAAAAGGTAAACTCAAAAAGGCATGGCCAAGACAAAACAAACAAAACAAAACAAAAACAAAAGATAATTGTCTCCATGTTGAAGTACTAGGCTTGTTGCTCTGGAAGCAAACCATGGTAACCAGAAGCTAAGCTCCTGCAATGTATAGCGGTTCCAAAGTACCCTGAGCAAGATGGAAGACAAAAGCCATACTCACAGATTAAAGCCCAGGACTAGAATGGAGCTACCCACAAACCCACCAACCCCTGACTGTAAGTCTCACAAAAAAGAACTACCACCAAACTCTGCCAGGGTCTTTGGTTCTGATGAGCTGCAGGCCTAAGGAGGTGAGGATGCAGACATGTTCTGGCCTCGTAACTAAGAGTTGAGCTAATCCACAGCTGAGCTAAGTGAGTGGATTTCCAATATGCCCAAGAGCACCCTGGGGCCAGTGATATGGATATGTTCTATCAAAGGGTTTTGAGCCTAACAACTGACTGGTATTTTTCAAGAGAAAAAAAAGTACTGAATAGGTTAATTTCCTTCCATTCTTGGAAGAGGCAAAATTAGAAATGATGAATTTTTTTTTTTTTTTGAGACATGGTCTTGCTCTGTTACCCAGGCTGGAGTGCAGTGGCGTGATCATAGCTCACAGTAGCCTTGAACTGCTGGGCTCAAGAGATCCTCCCACCTCAGCTTCCCGAGTAGCTGGGACTGCAGGCACTCATGACTCCACCCAACTAACTTTTCTTTTAATTCTATTTTTTTGTAGAAACGGGGTCTTGCTTTGCTGCTCAGGCTGGTTTCAAACTCCTGGCCTCAAGCAATCCTCCTGCCTTGGCCTCCAAAAGTGCTGGGATTACAGGCGTGAGCCACGGCACCTGGCCAGATTTTGCTTTTAAGTTTGAAATGCTTTATTTAGAGTTTATTAGCCACTAACTCCTTTTTTTTTTTTTTTTAAACTTTTAAGTTCAGGGGTACAAGTGCAGGTTTGTTACGTAGGTAAACTTGTGTCATAGGGGATTTGTTGCATAGATTGTTTCATCACCCAGGTGTTAAGCTTAGTACCCATTAGTTGTTTTTCTTGATCCTCTCCCTCCTCACACCCTCTATCCTCCAAAAGGCCCCAGTGTGTGTTGTTCCCCTCTATGTGTCCATATGTTCTCATCATTTAACTCTCACTTATAAGTGAGAACATGCAGTATTTGGTTTTCTCTTTCTGTGTTGGTCTGCTAAGGATAAGGGCCTCCAGCTCCATCCATGTCCCTGCGAAGGACATTATCTCATTCTTTTTTATGGCTGCATAGTATTCCATGGTGTATATGTACCACATTATCTTTCTCCAGTCTGTCACTGTTGGGGATTTAGGCTGATTCCATGTCTTTGCTATTGTGAGTAGTGCTGCAATGAGCATACACATGCATGTGTCTTTGTAACAGAATGATTTTTAGTCCTTTGGGTGTAGACCCAGTAATGGGATTGCTGGGTTGAATGGTATTTCTGTCTTTAGGTCTTTGAGGAATCACCACACTGTCTTCCACAGTGGCTGAACTTGTTTACAATCCCACAGACAGTGTATAAGCATTCCTTTTTCTCCACAGCCTCGCCAGCATCTGTTATTTTTTGACTTTTTAATAATGGCCATTTTGGCTAATATTAGTTGGGATCTCATTGTGGTTTTGATTTGTATTTCTCTAATGATCAGTGATGTTGACCTTTTTTTTTTCATATGATTGTTGGCTGCATGTATGTCTCCTCTTGAAAAGTGTCTGTTCATGTCCTTTTCCCACTTTTTTTATGGGGTTGTTTGTTTTCCTGTAAATTTGTTTAAGTTCTTTATGGATGCTGGATATTAGACCTTTGTCAGATGCATAGTTTGCAAATATTTTCTCCCATTCTGTAGGTTGTCTGTTTACTCTGTTGATAGTTTCTTTCACTGTGCACAGCTCTTTAATTTTATTAGACCCCATTTGTCAATTTTTTGCTTTTGTTGCAATTGCTTGTGGCATCTTCATCATGAAATCTTTGCCCATGCCTATGCCCTGAATGGCATTGCCTAAGTTGTCTTTCAGAGTTTTCATAGTTGGGGGTTTTACATGTCAGTCTTTAATCCATCTTGAGTTAATCTTTGTATATAGTGTAAGCAAGGGAGCCGGTTTTCATCTTCTGCACATGGCTAGCCAGTTATCCCAGCACCATTTATTGAACCGGGAATCCTTTCCCCATTGCTTGTTTTTGTCAGGTTTGTCGAAGATCAGATAGTTGTAGGTGTGTGGTCTCATTTCTGGGTTCTCTGTTCTGTTCCATTTGTCTATGTGTCTGTTCTTGTACCAGTACCATGCTGTTTGGGTTACTGTAGCCTTGTAGCATAGTTTGAAGTCAGGTAGCATGATGCCTCCAGCTTTGTCCTTTTTGCTTAGGATTGCCTTCGGTATTCGGGCTTTTTTTGTTTTTTGGTTCCATATGAATTTTAAAATAGTTTTTTTTTTCTCGTTCTGTGAAGACTGTCAATGGTAGTTTAATGGGAATAGCATTGAATCTATAAATTGCTTTGGGCAGTATGCCCATTTTAATACTGATTCTTCCTATCCATGAGCTTGGAATGTTTTTCCATTTTTTTGTGTGTCATCTCCGATTTCTTTGAGCGGTGGTTTGTAGTTCTCCTTGTAGAGATCTTTCACCTCCCTAGTTAGCTGTATTCCTAGGTATTTTATTCTTTTTGTAGCAATTGTGAATGGGAGTTCATTGCTGATTTGGCTCTCGGCTTTACTGTTGCTGGTGTATAGGAATGCTAGTGATTTTTGCACATTGATTCTGTACCCTGAGGCTTTGCTGAAGTTGTTTATCAGCTTAAGAGGCCTTTGGGCTGAGACAACGGGGTTTTCTAGATATAGGATCATGTCATCTGCAAGCAGGGATAGGTTGACTTCCTCTCTTCCAATTTGGATGCCCTTTATTTCTTTCTCTTGCCTGATTGCCCTGGCCAGAACTTCCAATACTATGTTGAATAGGAGTGGTGAGAGAGGGCATCCTTGTCTTGTGCCGGTTTTCAAGGGGAATGCTTCCAGCTGTTGTCCATTCAGTATGATGTTGGCTGTGCGTTTGTCACAGATGGCTCTTATTATTTTGAGGCATGGTCCTTCAATACCTAGTTTATTGAGAGTTTTTAACATGAAGCGATGTTGAATTTTATCAAAAGCCTTTTCTGCATCTATTGAGATAATCATGTGGTTTTTGTCTTTAGTTCTGTTTATGTGATGAGTCACATTTATTGATCTGCATATGTTGAACCAACCTTGCATCCCAGGGAGGAAGACAACTTGATCGTGGTGGATAAGCTTTTTGATGTGCTGCTGGATTCAGTTTGCCAGCATTTTGTTGAGGATTTTTGCATTGATGTTCATGAAGGATACTGGCCTGAAGTTTTCTTTTGTTGTTGTATCTCTGCCAGGTTTTGGTTTCAGGATGATGCTGGCCTCATAGAATGAGTTAGGGAGGAATCCCTCCTTCTCAATTTTTTGAAATAGTTTCAGTAGGAATGCTACCAGTTCCTCTTTGTACATCTGGTAGAATTCAGCTGTGAATCCATCTGGTCCTGGGATTTTTTTGGTTGGTAGGCTATTTATTACTGCCTCAATTTCCAAACTCATTACTGGTCTGTTCAGGGATTCAGTTTCTTCCTGGTTCAGCCTTGGGGAGGTGTGTGTGTCCAGGAATTTGTCCATTTCTTCTAGACTTCCTAGTTTATGTGCCCAGAGGTGTTCACAATATTCTCTGGTGGTGGTTTGTATTTCTGTGGGGTCAGTGGTAAATATTCCCCTCATCATTTCTGATTGTGTTTATTCAAATCTTCTCTCTTTCCTTCTTTATTCGTCTAGCTAGTGGTCTGTCTATTTTATTACTTTTTTTCAAAGAAAAAAAAACAGCTTCTGGATTCTTTCATTTTTTGAAGGGTTTTTCATGTCTCTGTCTCCTTCAGTTCAGCTCTGATTTTTGTTATTTCTTGTCTTCTGCTAGTTTTGGGATTTGTTTGCTCTCGCTTCTCTAGTTCTTTTAGTAGTGATGTTAGGTTATTAACTTGAGATCTTTCTAACTTTTTGATGTGGGCATTTAGTGCTATAAATTTCCTTCTTAACACTGCCTTTGCTGTATCCCAGAGATTCTGGTACTTTGTATCTTTGTTCTCATTAGTTTCATAGAACTTCTTGATTTCTGCCTAAATTTCATTGTTTACCCAAAAGTCATTCAGGAGCAGGTTATTCAATTTCCATGTAATTGCATGGTTTTGAGTGAATTTCTTAATCTTGATTTCAAATTTGATTCTTCTGTGGCCCAAGAGACTGTTTGTCACGATTTCAGTTCTTTTGCATTTGTCGAGGAGTGTTTTACTTCTGATTATGTGGTCGATTTTAGAGTAAGTGCCATGCGGTGATCAGAAGAATGTATATTCTGTTGTTTTGGGGTGGAGAGTTCTGTAGATATCCACCAGGTCCATTTGATCCAGTGCTGAGTTCAGGTCCTGAATATCTTTGTTAACTGTCTGTCTCAATGATGTGTCTAATATTGTCAGTGGGGTGTTAAAAAGTCTCCCACTATCATTGCCTGGCAGTCTAAGTCTCTGTGAAGGCCTCTAAGAACTTGCTTTATAAATCTGGGTGCTCCTGTGTTGGGTCCATATGTATTTAGGATAGTTAGATTTTCTTGTTGAATTGAACCATTTACCATTATGTAATGCCCTTCTTTGTGTTTTTTGATCTTTGTTGATTTAAAGTCTGTTTTGTCAGAAACTAGGATTGCAACTGCTGCTTTTTTATGTTTTCCGTTTGCTTGGTAGATTTTCATCCATCTTTTTATTTTGAGCCTATGTGTGTCATTGCATGTGAGATGGTTCTCTTGAAGACAGCATACCATTGGATCTTAGTTGCTACTCTGTGTCTTTTAATTGGGGCATTTAGCCCATTTACAATTTAAGGTTAGTATTGGTATGTTTGGATTTGATCCTTTCATCATGATGCTAGCTGGTTATTTTGCAGACTTGCTTACATGTTTGCTCTGTAGTGTCACTGGTCTGAGTACTTCAGTGTGTTTTTGGAGTGGCTGGTAACCATCTTTCCTTTCTACATTTAGTGCTTCCTTCAGGAGCTCTTGTAGGGCAGGTCTGGTGGTAACAAATTCCCTTAACATTTGCTTGTCTGCAAATAATCTTATTTCTTCTTTGCTTGTGAAGCTTACTTTGGCCAGATATGAAATTCTGGGTTGGAGTTTCTTTAAGAATGTTGAGTATTGACCCCCAATCTCTTCTGGCTTGTAGGTTTTCCACTGAGACATCCACTGTTAGTCTGAAGGGCTTCCCTTTGTAGGTGACCTGGCCTTTCTCTCTAGCTGCCTTTAACATTTTTTCTTTCGTTTCAACCTTGGAGAATCTGATGATTATGTGTGTTGGGGATGTTCCTTTCGTGGAGTATCTTCCTGGAGTTCTCTGGATTTCCTGAATTTGAATGTTGGCCTCTCTAGCTAGGTTAGGGAATTTCTCATAGATGATATCCTGAAATGCGTTTTCCAAATTGGTTCCGTTTTCCCCATCTCTTTCAGGGACACCAATCAGTCTTAGATTCGCTCTCTTTACATGATCCCATATTTCTCGGAGGTTTTGTTCATTGCTTTTCATTCTTTTTTCTCTATTCTTGTCTGCCAGTCTTATTTCAGAAAGCCAGTCTTCAAGCTCTGAAATTCTTTCCTCCGCTTTGTCTATTCTGCTATTAGTACTTGTGATTGCATTATGAAATTCTTGTAGTGTGTTTTTTCAGTTCCGTCAGGTTGGTTACATTCTTCTCTATATGGGCTATCTTGTCTGTCAGCTCCTGCAATGTTTTATCATGATTTTTAGCTTGCTTGCATTGGGTTACAATGTACTCTTTTAACTCAGTGAAGTTCATTCCTATCCATATTCTGAATTCTACTTATGTCATTTCAGCCATCTCAGCCTCAGCCCAATTCCGAACCCTTGCTAGAGAGGTGATGCAGTCATTTGGAGGAAAGAGGGCACTCTGGCTTCTTGAGTTTTCAGCATTCTTGCACTGATTCTTTCTCATCTTTGTGGGCTTATCTACCTTCAGTCTTTGAGGTTGCTGACCTTTGGATTTTTTTTTTTCTTTCAACAGTCTGGCCATGTTTCTGTAGGGCTGCTGTACTTTGCTGGGCTTCTTCTCCAGTTCCTAGTCGCCTTGGATTTTCCAGTACCTGGAGCTATCACCAGTGAAGGCTGTGAAACAGCAAAGATGTCAGCCTGCCTCTTCCTCTGGGAGCTCCGGCCCAGCGAGGTACAGACCTGTTGCCAGCCCAAACGCACCTGCAGGACAAGGCTGGAGACCCTGGTTGGGAGGTCTCACCCAATCAGGAGGAACGGGATCAGGGAACTGCTTAAAGAAGCAGTCTGTCCATGCTTTCACAGATCAGCTGTGCTGTGCTGGGGCACTGCTTCCACCCCTGGTTGGTGTGGGCTCTCCAAAGCCTGGAGGCCGGAACAGCTAAGTCGCCCAAACAGCAAAGATGGTGGCCCCTCCCTCCCTCCGGGAGCTCTGTCCCAGGGAGAATTCAAATCTCTGTCAGCCAGAGAACACCAGTAGGGGTTGCTGGAGGCCTTGGTTGAAAAGTCCCACCCAGTGAGGAGGAACAGATTGGGCACCTGCTTAAAGAAGCAGTCTGGCCATGCTTCTGAAGAGCAGCTGTGCTGTGCTGTTCTGGGGTACCACTTCTGGGAGCTCTGTCCCAGAGAGCAGCCTGCCCTTCCCCCTGGGACCTCCGTCCCAGGTAGGTGCAACACTGCTGCTGGTGGCTGGCTGGAATTCCAAACCAGTGGGTCTTATCCTGTGAGGTGCAGTGGAAGTGGGGCCCGCAGATCGTGCTGCTTGGCCCCCTGGATTCAGCCTCTTTCCTAGGGGTATGTACAGGGGTCTAATCTCCCGCTTTGCAGGAGTTGCAGTTACTTTTGCTGGGAAACCCAGGGCCGGAGTATGTAAAGCTGCTGGGTCTCTGCATGTGCTCAAGCGGCTACTCTGCTGAGACTCCATGTATCTCTGTGTGTCAGACTGAAGGCCCTGGTGGAGTGGGTTCACCAGGGGATCTCCTGACCCAAGGGTTGCAAGGATCCATGGGAGGAGCGTGGTTTCCCAGGATCGCACATTCACTTACGACTTCCCTGGGTGGAGGAGGTTCCTCTGTCTCCATGTTGCTCCTGGGTGGGCTGTCATCCTGCCTTGCTTTTCTTCATTCTCTGTGGATCGAGTTGTTTCCTTGATTAGACCCAATGTGGGTACCTGGATGTTTCAGTTGAAGGCGCTGTATTTACTCGCCCCTTTCCTTCCCCTCCATGAGAACCACTCACCCTAGCTGCTTCTAGTCAGCCATCTTGGCCACTCCCTCCCCGCCCCCCACCTTTTTTTTTTAAATGCTTGAAAACTATTTGCAAAAGAAACCTAGAGATTCTCATGGTTCTTTTAAGATCTTGTTGGATGGACTGTGAAAGTGGGATTGTTGTCTATGAATGGTCAGCTAGACTGTGTGTGTGTGGAAAGGGTGAGGGAATTAACATTTATTGAGCAAAAGGGCATGCTAGTTAAAATCATTGTCTCTGGGGACAGATTTTTCTGGGTTTTAATCCAAACTCTGACACGTATTAGCCGTGTGACCTCTATTTTTCATTTGTAAAATGGAGATGGGATTGTTGCGGGGATTAAAAGCACTTACAACAGTCCAGGATATAGAAAGCACTGTGTAAGAGTTGGCTGTCATATATTAGTCATCAGTCATCATACTTAATAATCACAAAATTGTTAGAAAATCCTGTGAGGTAGGTATTTTCCTTACCATACCCATATGAGAAAACTTAAGCAAGGAGAAGTCAAACAAAGTTACCAAAGTCACACAATTACGGAGTGACAGAGCCTTTAGACGCTGCCTAGTCCAAGGCTTTCATTTCACAGAAGAGAAAATTGAAGTTCAAAATAGGAGAGGGACATGCCTGAAGTCATTTAGTGAGCCAGTGACAGAACTGGGCCTAGAACTCAGCAGCAGGACTCTTCCTGTCAGTAGTTCTCAAACTTTGTCATGTGTTAGAATCCTGCAGAGGACTTGCTAAAACAAACTGCTGGTACCCATGCCTAGAGTTTCTTACTTAGTAGGCGTGGGGTGGGCCTTGAAAATTTGCATTTCTAAGGAGTTCTCAAATGATGCCACTGCTGGTGGTCTGGGGACCCTACTTTGGGAACCACCACAACACACCATAATTCATACATCTTTTGTTCTTTTCATCATGGACTACACAGTCTGTGACCTACAAACACTTTCAAAGAAATGGGAACCGGTGATGAAAACCAAAGAAAATTACATATCTAGCAGCAAGAAGGTACGGTGACTGACCAACAGTCCTGGTTTGTGTGGGACTCTCCTAGTTTTAAAATGGAAAGTCCTGTAGTTCTGGGCACAAGAGGATGGTTGGTCACTCTAGATGAAAGCAAACAAAAGTCAGTGTCAGCTAAATGCCAAACGAAAAAGGACATACATACAGAGAATGTGGTAACTTCTGGTGAATTTGTTTGAAAAGGACCCATTCATTTATTCTTCCAACACATCTGTATTATAAAACTACTATCCATAAGGCACTGTGTTGGGTGCTGTGTTCCTGACCCTACAGATCCCATTCCACCATAGCAAAAGGTAAAAGTGACTCTACAGTGAGCTTGGTAGACATAGACCCATGCTTATATACTCAGGGACACCTGGAAGAGATATAAAAACAGAAACATCTCACATAGGAAGTTTTCAATGCATCGTGATCAGGACTCAAATAATTCCCTTCCCTTTTTCTTCAATGTACTAAAGGGAGTACATTGTTGAGAAGGACCGGTTGCAAATTTCCAAAAAGGAGAGTAAAATAATTAATGAGTCAAGGTCTCAGGAGAGACAGAAGGTAAGGGGAGTCCTTCAGTAAGTGGGGAAATTGATTTGTTTTGTGTCCTCATCTCTCCAGGGCCATGAGCATGTCCTTTGCTAGCCATAAGTCAATGCTGATGACCTCAGTTATAGTGTAATCTTCAAGGCTAATTTACGCAAAACTTCAGAAATGGTAAACATCCTCATGAAGACTAATGATGACATATTTTAGGAGTGCATAATAGTAGGTATAGAGAAAAAACTGCAGGGTAAAATGTTATTGCTGTTCTTATTGCTAAAGGGCATACTCCTTAAGAACCAAAGTTAATTATCAGTCCTTTGACCTAAGAGGAAAACAAATTTCATGGACTCCCCTAAAGATTCCTATATAGTACAAATAAAATGCCAAAATATTTTGGAACACATTTTGGAGCACTGGATAGGTCAATAAAATAATGTGTAAATTGCCAAATGTGATCTAGGAACTCCCTGCAAACATCAGATTAGGCTCTATTCTCTATCTGAATACTGACTTTGCTTTGCTTTGTAACTCCTATCTTCACTAATAATGCCTTTTCCCCCCTCTTGTGTGCATCCTAGCCTGTATTCTCTTTCATCATTCTACAGTGGTCAATGTGGTTATTGTACAGCTTCACTTTCAATGAAAGCTGAGGGAAAAGAAGCCTCATACCCTGCCCCCACCCCCCCCCGCCCCCCGCCAATACGTAAAAGAAGCCATTTAAAAAATAAAAGCAGCAAGCTACTAAATTTGACTCATTCAAATCTTGGCAATTAGCATGTATAGTATGTTATGAGAGAGAGAGAGAGAAAATTAGCAGAAATGGAGGAAAACATATTACATCCTAAATACCACCAAATTGCCAAAATACACATTTGGGTAGTAATCTCCAGAGAACTCTCTGGAGGCACAGCATCTGTCATGCTGATTTCCCTGAACAATATTACAGAATAGCCCTGTGTACTTTCTCTTCGGGGGGGAGGTGTAAAGAATTATCATATGGAACCTCACAAGTCTCTAAAACCTTTCTGCAATTATCCCTCAAAGGATTACCACACTGATGAGTTTGTTCAACAGGCGCTGTTGTGACTTCCTAATTTAACTCCTATAGAGATGATTTGTGTGGAAGATAAAACACTATATTTGAACTCAATTCCCACCTTATCCCTGAGCTTATGCTACCAAGCAATTCTTACAATGTTTGGAGTTCTATTAGACTATAGAGAAGAATCTAGGGTTTCAGCTAAACCCTTTAATCCACAGGCCTAGGTAAAGGACTGTCTCAAGGTAGTCGCTAGCCCATGGGTTCTCAACGTATGGTCTGAAGACCCCTGGAGGAGTCCCTGAGACCCTTTTCGTGGGTCTGCAGATTAAAAATTATTTTGTATAATAACACCAAGATGAGTTACATTCAATTAGGCATTTTTCTTTTGAAATTAAGCAGACTTTTGGAAACTAAGATGTGCATAGCCCTGTAGTAGGCTAAGTGGAAGTTACAAAGGCAGTAGTAGCTTTTTTTCCCCCTCTCGTTATCTCATGAGGATACAGAGGACTTTTCCAGAGGCTACATGACATATGGTTATGTCATCTCTCTGATAGCTGAGGGATGTGTGCTTCTGTGTTCTTCTTGAGTTTTAAATATTTCTCAGTCTTAATACCTAAAATAATTCGTATCAATAGATAGAACCCACACCCAAGAACTCCTTGGGGCCTTCAATAACTTTTAAGAGTGTTAAGGTGTCCTAAGACCAAACATTTTGCAAATTGTTGCTTTATCAGGATTTTTGTTATTTCTAGAATGCATTTCTTTCTAACTGATCTACTTGGGAAAAAAATCGTTACCTCATGGCAATTATTGCTTTCCTATCAATATGGAGATTATATTTCTGAAGGAGACTGACCAAAATTATATTAAAAGGTTTAAATAAAACAAGTGGATCCATGTTATAACATGAGGAAGAGAGCTGCCCCACTAGATGTCTGACATTAGATAACTCAGAGTCCCGCCTCTCCAACAAGTCTCCCTTACTAGAGAAACGGACAGATTCTGTTTTGTGGGATGGGATAAGGAGACAATCTGAAGTAGAGTTTGACACAATATTATTCTGCCCATATGAAATTCTGGTAGCCAGGGTGCCAGGTGTATTCATAATCCAGATGCTGTCAATTTTAAGCCTGAAGCCCCAAGAGGCGAGCAGTGTTTAATACATCATCTCTTGTTAAATAGCAGCCACAGAGTTGGCGGTAGCCAGTGAAGCATTCCCTGCCATGTAGGACACGCCAGTTGTCTATAAATAGGACCTGTGAATGGGCCAAAAAAAAAAAAAAAGAGAGAGAGAGAGAGAAAACACTGTCAGAAGAAGGACAGACCAAAGGAACCCTAAGTCAGAAGAGATCATTTAAAAGATAACCTTTAGGTTGTTTTCTGGTTACATTAAATGAGATATTTTTCTTTTGAAATTAAACAAACTTTTGGAAACTAAGATGTGTATAGCCCTGTAGTAGGCTAAATGGAAGTTACAGAGGCAACAGTAGGTAATGGGCCCTGCACTGGAGGAGCTTCTGTTTCTCAAGTAATTGTTCTCTTATCAAAGCAAATCAGATAATTGGTTTCTTTCTTTCTCTTTTTCTTTAATTCTTATTCTACCCTTTCTCAAAGGGTTAAATTATCTCATGACATTTTATGCTAAGCTGAAGGTATTTTTCATCCAGAGGAAATACCAAAAATAAAAACTATGGAATCATGAAGCTGGAAGGACCCTTGGGGGTCATCTAGTTAAACCCCTTCATCATACAAATAGAGTCACTGATGCCTTAGAGATGGGTTGAGGCTTGCTTCCAGAGCATTCATTGAGTGGGCGGCAGGACCATAAACAAAACCAAGGACTCTTTTCTCTTTTTCCTTTGCAACATCGTGACTCACATATTAAGTAAGTACCCGTTCTTCACTGCTTCAGTATTACAAGCTTGCTTGACATCTTTAGAGATTAGGACCCACCCTGCCAGGCTTTAGTTTGACCCAAAACTCATTCTCAGGTCTCCTCAACTCTATCGTTAGAGTCCGGTGTGCTGTATACCAGCGATGGACGACATCATAAGGAACGGTATTGATGACAGCCCGGTCATAGTTGTTGTACCTAACATGGAATCATGAGAAGAAAGATCTGAAACACATGTTAAAGACATCTTTTGTTTATTGAACAATTTTATATAAGGCTTCCCCTATGTTCAATACTTGTCCCAGAGACGAAGTGACGATAAGTCAATATTCTCTCAGGAATATCACATTGGAGTGAGGAGTTCCACTGCCTGTTGACCGTGTTTTGTTTTTCTTTGAATAATCTAAGGATACGGGATAGAAGTTAAGTTCCAACTGGTTTCTCTCATCTTATGATATGATATTTTAAGTCTTTACTGGCCAAAGGTCATGGAAGCACTGGGGAAAGCGCTGAGCTTTCTCCTCACCAAGCTGAGGTGGGGTGGACAAGAGAGGTTGTACTAACAAAGCTTTCCTTTTAACAGGATGACTTACAACTTAAGTGTCTCCCTTTGTGGGAGGAATCCCAGCTATAGCCTAGTGGGCCATTCACCCAGGGATCTTCAATCATTCGTTCAACCCTAACATTTATATGCGCACCGGCTACATGCTAGGCAGTGCGTCAGGCATTAAAGATACAAGGACGAATACAGCAGACACGACCTCAGTCTTTGGACAGAGTTTACCTTCTATTGAGGAAGATAGATGATAAACAAGTAATAAATACATAAACAAAGTAATTTCAGCTAGTTATAAATGCTATGAAAAAATAATAGTGTTATATAATAAAGAGCGACTGGGAAATCTATTTCACGTGGAGTGTTAAGTGAAGGACTTTTTGAAGAAGCGACATTTGAGCTGTTACCTGTATGATACGAGACCAACAATGTAACAAGCTGAGGGGAGAGCATTCCAGGCAAAGGGAAAAGCAAAAACACAGCCTTGGGGTGGAATGGAGTTTTATTCTGTTTGCAGACCAGTAAGAAGGTCACGTGGCTGGAGCTGAGTAAGCAAGGGGAATAATGGTGGGAGAAATTACGCGGAGGAGGTAGTCAGGGGCTAGATCATGTATATATTGCCATGCAGGCCATGGTAAGGACTTTGGATTTTATTCTGAGTACCATGGGAAGCCACTGAAAAACCTTGCCTAAGATAATGGGTTTCTGTTTTGCCTAAGGCAAATTAACTTTTTACTGAAGTATAGTATACATTACGGAAAAAGTACACAAATCGTAAGCTTGATGAATTTTCATGATGTAATCGCATCCATATCACTAGCACCCAGGTCAATAAACAGATCATTACCAGAACCCCAGAACCCTCCCTTATGCCCCTTTCCAGTAATGCCCATCCCCCAACCCACGGGTAACTACCATCCTGACTTCTATCACCAAAGATTAGTTTTGCCTGTTTATATAAAACTTTATATAATTGCAATCACAATATGTATTCATTTTGTGTCTGGCTTCTTTCATTTAATATTATGTTTAGGAGTTTCATCATTGCTTAGCAATAGTTTATTGGTGCTATATGGAAGTGGACTGCGTGATCACACCACAGTTTATCCATTCTACTGTTGATGGACATATGAGTAATTTCCGGTTTGGAACTACTACAAACAGTGCTGTTATGAACATTCTATTACATGTCTTTTGGTGAACAAATATATTCACTCCTGTTTGAAATAAACTTAAGAATGGAACTTATGGATCATAAGGTATGTGTATGCTCAGATTTACTAGATACTGCCAAAGATATTCTTTCCAAAGGTAAATTAACATCCAATGGTGCCATTTTTGGATATCTCAGGCAATATTCCTTAGTGTTAGATAGTACATGGCACAATCAGAGCCAACATTCTTAGTTTTGTTGCATATAAAATGAGCATAATAACATCTGCTTAGCTGATCTCACAGGGCTACTGCAAGAATCAAATGAAAAAAATAGGCCGGGCGCGATGGCTCACGCCTGTAATCCCAGCACTTTGGGAGGCCAAAGCGGTCAGATCACCTGAGGTCAGGAGTTCAAGACCAGCCTGGCCAACATGGCGAAACCCCATCTCTACTAAAAATACAAACAAAACAAAACAACAAAAAAATTAGCCAGGCGCGGTGGCACGCGCCTGTAGTCCCAGCTACTTGGGAGACTGAGGCAGGAGAATCACTTGAACCTGGGTGGCGGACGCCGCAGTGAGCCAAGATCGCGCCACTGCACTCCAGCCTGGGCGACAGAGCGAGACTCTGTCTCAAAGAAAAAAAAAAAAAGAAAGAAAGAAAGAAAGAAAGAAAGAAAAAGAATATAATAGTCCATCCTCCCAGGCTTCAAGGAGCCATGCCTGGAGGGAGAATGGAGTGAGGAAGCACAGTCTTCACCAGGCTGTTGACACCCATTGTCATTTCCAGAAACTTCTAGTGCTGGGTTAGGCATTTGTGAAAATATTATTTAATTTACTTATTTCATCATCCCAGAAGGAAAGGTGTTATTAACCTCCTTTTACATTTAAGGCAACTGAAACTTGGAGACCTGCCACAGAGTTCATACGTAGCAGAGAGGTTTTGAAATCAGGTGTCCTTAATTCTTTAACTCATTGTTTATACCAGAGAACAGAAAAATGATCGTAATTCCTGTGTACGCTTGTTCATGAGAGCAACATTTTTACAGATCACACTTATAATCTTTTGACTTCAAACTGAGATTTGCAGTTTAGAAATGTTTCCATATACACTATCTGATTGACCCTCTGTATGATAACCACGTGAGGTAAGTAGTACAGCTGTTATTGTCTTACTTTATAGATAAGGAAAATAATGATAAGACCTTGTGATTTGTCCAAGCTTACATGGAATTTGGTATTCACTATTTATATTAGATGGTGGTGTTTTCTAAAGCCAACAGAGAAAGTAGCAGGAAAAGTCTATTACACATAAGCAAAATGGTTGTGCAATACTTTGGATTAGAATAAGACTATTTCTGGACTTTGGCACAAAGTGATGCCATCATATTATTGTGCAGTTTTTCCTTTTTTTCCTGCTTTGATATGAAGCAAGAGAGACGTGGGAGTAGGGGAAAGCAAATAAAGCAGGCATTTATCTGACAAGAAAAGCTAGGAAGATTTAACAAAGTTATCCTTCTTCTTAGTTGACAGACAAGTATTTCCCAAGAGAGCTCCATAATTGAGCAGACGATGCATTTGATGGATTTGTGTATTGTGGTGTAAGTGAAAGCTGGTGGGCTTTCAGATAGGTAGATAAATAGGCTTTCAGTTAGATCACCATTACAATCTCAGTTCAGGTGTGTGACCTTGGAGGAGCTATAGAAATTATAAAAATGCTAGAAGAAAACCTCGGGATGACTCTCCAGGATAATGCTCTGGGAAAAGATTTTATTCCCCAAAAGCACAGGAAACAAAACCCAGAAATAGACAAATGAGACTGGATTAAACTAAAGAGTTTCTGTGAGGCAAGGGAAACAATCAACAGAGTGAAGAAACAACCCACAGTATGGGAATATGGCCATTGTAGAATGGCTGTTATTACAAAGACCAAAAATAACAGACGTTGGCAAGTATGTGGAGAGAAAAGAACTCTTATACATTCAATAAACGGTGCTGGGGAAACTGGATGTCCACATGCAGAAGAATGAAATTAGACCCTTTTCTTATAACATATACAAAAATCAACTAGAAATGGATTAAACGCTTACATGTAAGACCTGACACCGTAAATCTACTAGAAGAAAACATATGGTATAACTCTATGATATTGGTCTATACAATTACCTTTTGGATATGATCCAAAAGTATAAGCAACGGAAGAAAAACTAGGTAAATGAAATTGCATCAAACTGAAAAGCTTCTGCACAGCAAAGGAAACAAAAGAATGAAGAGACAACCTGCAGAATGGGAGAAAGTATTTGCAAACTATACATCTGATAAGGGGTTAATATCTAAAATATTTGAGGAACTCAAACAACTCAATAGTAAGAAAACAAATAACCTGATTTAAAAATGGGCAAAGGATCTGGATAGACATTTCTCAAAAGAAGACATACAAATGGCTAAGAGGTATATGAAAAAGTGCTCAACATCACTAGTAATCAGATAAATTCAAATTAAAACCACCACGGGATATCATCTCATACTCCTTAGGATGGCTATTATTAAAAAGACAAAAGATAACAATGTTGATGAGGATGTGGAGATAAGTGAACCCTTGCACACTGTTGGTGGGAATGTGAATTAGTACAGCCATTATGGAAAACAATATGGAGGTTTCTAAAAAAAGCTAAAAGTAGAACTACTACATCATCCAGCAATCTCACCACTGGGTATATACCCAAAGGAAATGAAATCAGTATGTCCGAGAGATATCTTCCATGTTCTTTGCAGAAATATTCACAATAGCCAAGATATAAAATCAATCTAGGCAGAATACATGGGAGTGTATATAGAGAAAATGTGGTATGTATAAAAAGTGGAATACTATTCATCCTTGAAAAAGAAGAAAGTCCTGTCATTTGTGACAACATGGATGAACCTGGAGAACATTAAGTGAAAACAAGCCAGGCACAGAAATATCAATACTGCATGATCTCACTCACATGTGTAATGTAAAAAAAAAGTTGATGTCACAGAAATAGAGAGCAGAATGGTGGGTACTAGAGGCTGGTGGGTTGTGGAGTAGTGGTTGGGTGGTTGGGGATATGTTGCTCAGAGGATACATAATTTTAGATCAGAGAAATAAGTTCAAGTGATCTATTTTTCCACGTGATGACTATAGTTAATAACAATGTATTGTAATTTGAAAATTTCTAAGAAACAATCAATCAACGGAGTGAAGAGATAACTCACAGAATGTGAGAAAATGTTTGCAAACTATGCATCTACAAGAGATTAATACCCGGAGTATATAAGGAACTCAAACTCAATAACCAAAAAAGACATATTCCCTTAAAAATGGACAAAAGTTCTGAATAGACATTTCTCCAAAGAAGGCAGACAAATGGCAAATGGGTATATTTTTAAATGCTCCACATCACTAATCATTAGGGAAATGCAAATCAAAACCACAATATCACCTCACCCCAGTTACAATGGCTATCATTAAAAAGACAAAAAATAGGCTGAAAGCAAGGATGGTTAGTATGTACAAACACAGAGAGAATGAATAAGATCTAGTATTTGGCAGCACAATAAGGCAACTATAGTTAACAATAACTTATTGTATATTTAAAAATAACTAAGAGAGTAGAACTGGAGTGTTCCTAACACAAAGAAATAATAAAGGCTTGAAATGATAGATACCTCAATTATCCTGATTTGATCATTACATATTGTATGCCTGTATCAAAACATCACATGCACTCCATAAATATATACAACTATTATTTACCCATAATAATTAAAAAAATCAAAATTTAATTTAATAACATAAAATATAATAAAGTGATCTTAAAAGAAATTTGCCCGTGGTTAGATATTACTTCTTTGTTACACTTTAATTGATGATTTCTATTATAATTTCATAGTACTTAGAATATATATATATATATTAGAAAATATCATCTATAGGATTTTTGCTTTCATGAGGGTAATGATACTTTAAGCCTAAAATATTAGAATTTTCAATAATTTTCTCTAGTGTTTGGAAATTATTTTAATCCTCTGTTTAGTGCTCAAAAATGCTGTTCATTTGTGACTGATTAGTTAAACTTTCTAATAAAGTGATTTTACACTCTTTATGTTAAAGAAACAACAAATGCTGGTGAAGATGTGTAGAAAGGGGAAATCTTATACATTGTTGATGGGAATGTAAACTAGTACAGGCAATATAGACAACAGTACTGAGGTTCCTCAAAAAATTAAAAATAGAACTAGCATATGATCCAAAGAACTCACTACTGGGTATATTAAAAGGAAATGAAATCAGTATGTTGGAGAGATACCTGCACTCTCATTGTGATGGTTCAATTTACGAGTCAGCTTGACTGGATTGAGGGATGCCAAGACGGCTGTTGAAACATTGTTCCCTGGGTGTGTCGGTGAGAGTGTTTCCAGGGGAGCTTGGTGTGTGAGACAGTGGACTGCAACAGGTAAGATCCACTTTCAATGTGGGCGTGCACTGTCCTGTTAGCTGGGAGCCTGGTTGGGACAAATAGACAGAAGAGGAGGAATTCTCTCTCTCTGCTCATCCTATCTCCCTTCTGCAGCCAGATTTCTTTCCTCCTCCTGTCCTTGGACATCAGACTCCAGTTTCTTCCACTTTTGGACTCTGGGACTTGCATCCACAGCCTCCAGTGGGCTCTTAGGCCTTTGGCCTCAGACTGGGGTCTGTACTCTCAGCTTCCCTAGTTCTGAGGCTTCCAGACTTGGAGTGAATCGTGCTACCAGCTTCTTCGGTTCTGCAGCTTGCAGATGGCCTATTGTGGGACTTCTCCATCTCTATAATCATCTGAACCAACTACACCTCATAAATCCTCTCTCATATATCCTATTGGTTCTGTCTCTCTGGAGAACCTTGACTAACACACCCATGTTTATTGCAGCACTATTCACAATAGCCAAGATATGGAATCAACATAAGTGTCCATCAACAGATGAATGGATAAAGAAAATGTGGTGCATATTCACAATGGAGTACTATTCAGCCATAACCAATAATGAGATCCTGTCATGTGTGACAACATGGATAAGCCTGTAGGACATTACATTAGGTGAAATAAGCCAGGCACAGAAAGACAAACTTTGCATGTGCTCACTTATTTGTGTGAGCTAAAAATTAAATAATTGAAATGAAGATAGAGAGTAGAAGGGAGGCTGGGAAGGTTAGTGGGAGGGTGAGGAGGAAGTGGGGAAGGTTAGTGGGTACAAAAAATAGTTAGAAAGAATGAATAAGGCCTAGTATTTGCTACCACAACAGGGAGACTGTAGTAAAAAAATAATTTAATCATACTTTAAAAATAACCAAAAGAGCCAAATCATGAGTGAACTCCCATTCACATTTGCTTCAAAGAGGATAAAATACCTAGGAATCCAACTTACAAGGGATATGAAGGACCTCTTCAAGGAGAACTACAAACCACTGCTCAATGAAATAAAAGAGGACACAAACAAATGGAAGAACATTCCATGCTCATGGGTAGGAAGAATCAATATCGTGAAAATGGCCATACTGCCCAAGGTAATTTATAGATTCAATGCCATCCCCATCAAGCTACCAATGACTTTCTTCACAGAATTGGAAAAAGCTACTTTAAAGTTCATATGGAACCAAAAAAGAGCCCACATCGCCAAGTCAATCCTAAGCCAAAAGAACAAACCTGGAGGCATCACGCTACCTGACTTCAAACTATACTACAAGGCTACAGTAACCAAAACAGCATGGTACTGGTACCAAAACAGAGATATAGACCAATGGAACAGAACAGAGCCCTCAGAAACAATGCCACATATCTACAACTATCTGATCTTTGACAAACCTGAGAAAAACAAGCAATGGGGAAAGGATTCCCTATTTAATAAATGGTGCTGGGAAAACTGGCTAGCCATATGGAGAAAGCTGAAACTGGATCCCTTCCTTACAGCTTATACAAAAATTAATTCAAGATGGATTAAAGACTTAAATATTAGACCTAAAACCATAAAAATCCTGGAAGAAAACCTAGGCAATACCATTCAGGACATAGGCATGAGCAAGGACTTCATGTCTAAAACACCAAAAGCAATGGCAACAAAAGCCAAAATTGACAAATGGGATCTAATTAAACTAAAGAGCTTCTGCACAGCAAAAGAAACTACCATCAGAGTGAACAGGCAACCTACAGAATGGGAGAAAATTTTTGCAACCTACTTGTCTGACAAAGGGCTAATATCCAGAATCTACAATGAACTCAAACAAATTTACAAGAAAAAAACAAACAACCCCATCAAAAAGTGGGCAAAAGATATGAACAGACACTTCCCAAAAGAAGACATTTATGCAGCCAAAAAACACATGAAAAAATGCTCTTCATCACTGGCCATCAGAGAAATGCAAATCAAAACCACAATGAGATACCATCTCACACCAGTTAGAATGGCGATCATTAAAAAGTCAGGAAACAACAGGTGCTGGAGAGGATGTGGAGAAATAGGAACACTTTTACACTGTTGGTGGGACTGTAAACTAGTTCAACCATTGTGGAAGTCAGTGTGGCGATTCCTCAGGGATCCAGAACTAGAAATACCATTTGACCCAGCCATCCCATTACTGGGTATATACCCAAAGGATTATAAATCATGCTGCTATAAGGACACATGCACACGTATGTTTATAGCTGCACTATTCACAATAGCAAAGACTTGGAACCAACCTAAATGTCCAACAACGATAGACTGGATTAAGAAAATGTGGCACATATACACCATGGAATACTACGCGGCCATAAAAAAGGATGAGTTCATGTCCTTTGTAGGGACATGGATGAAACTGGAAACCATCATTCTCAGCAAACTATCGCAAGGATAAAAAACCAAACACCGCATGTTCTCACTCATAGGTGGGAATTGAACAATGAAAACACATGGACACAGGAAGGGGAACATCACACAGCGGGGACTGTTGTGGGGTGGGGGGAGGGGGGAGGGATAGCATTAGGGGATATACCTAATGCTAAATGACGAGTTAATGGGTGCAGCACGCCAACATGGCACATGTATACATATGTAACAAACCTGCACATTGTGCACATGTACCCTAAAACTTAAAGTATAATAATCATAAAACATAAAATAAAGTAAAATAACCAAAAGAGTATAATTTGGTTGTTTGTAATACAAAGATAAATGCTTGAGGAGATGGATACTCCATTTTTACCCTGATGTGATTACGTACTGCATACCTATATTAGAACATCTCATCTAACCCATAAATATGTACACCTACTATGTAACCACAAAAATAATAAATAAAAATAAAATAAATATAAATTTAAAAGTTGATGTTATAGAGGTAGAGAGTAGAACAGTGGTTACCAGAGGCAGGGGAGGCGAGGAGGGAAGGAGAGATGGGAAGAGGTTGGTCACTGGGTACAAAGTTACAGTTATGGTTAGATAGGAGGATTAAGTTCTGGTGTTCTATTGCACAATAGGGTGACAATAGTCAACGATAATATGTTGTATAGTTCAAAATAGCTAGAAGAGATGATTTTGAATGTTCTCACTAAAAGAATAAGAGGGGGAATACTACAATCAATCTATGCCTATATATTTGATAACTTATATGAACCAATTTCTTAAACCCACATGGTAAAAAAAAAACAAACTAATTCAAAGAAAAGTAGATAATCTGAATAGCCTGGCATGCATTAAAGCAACTGAATCTGTAATTTAAAACTTTTCAAGAAAGAGAACTCCGGGCCAGACAATTTCACTCATGAATTCTATCAAACATTTAAGTAAGATGTAATACAAATTTTACAGTCTCTTTCAGAAAATTAAGGAGAGAAAATGACCCCACTCATATTATGAGGATAGCATCATCCTAATACCAAACTCAGACAAAGATATTACGAGCAAAAAACAAAACAGCAATATCTCACATAAACATAGGTACAAATATTCTTACTAAGATACTAGCCAATCAACTCTAGCAATGTATAAAAAAGATAATGCATCAAGATCAAGTGGAGTTTATCCCAGGTATTCAAAGTTGGTTCAACATTCAAAAATCAATCAATGTATTTTATCATATTGTCATACTAAATACGCAACATCGAATGATCATATAAATAAATGCAGAAAAGGCATTCAACAAAATTCAATATTAATTAATGATAAAATTCCCAACAAGTTAGGAATAGAAGGAAATTTCCTTATTCTAATAAAGGCTATCCATGGAAAACCTACAGTGAACCACTGAGTAATTTTCCCCTAACATCAGAAATAAGTCAAGGATGTCCTTTCTCACCACTACTATTCACTGTTAGTCCTGGAAGTCCCAGCTAGTGCGATAACACATGCACACGCACACGCACACGTGCACACACAGAGAGAGAGAGAGAGGGAGAGAGGGAGAGAGAGAGAAATGAAAGGCATACATATTATAAAGGAGAAAAATATACCCCATTATGTTGAAAACCCCAAATAATGTACAATAAAACTCCAAAAGACTCTTCCAGAAGACTCCTAGACTTGATAAAGAACTTCAGTAAAGTTTCAGGATACAAAATCAATGTACAAAACACAGTAGCATTTCTCTACACCAATATCATTCAAGCTAAGAACCAAATGAAGAACCCATTTACAATAGCCACAAAAAATAAAACACCTAGGAATACATTTAATCAAGGAGGTGAAAGATCTCTACAAGAGGAACTACAAAACACTGATGAAAAAATTGTGTATGACACAAATAAATGAAAACACATCCCATGCTCATGGATCAAAAGAACCAATATTATTAAAAATGACCGCACTGCTCAAAGCAATTTACAGATTCAATGCAGTCTCTATCAAATTACTAACACAATTTTTCACATAATTAAAAAAACTTAAAATTCATATGAAACCGAAAGAAGAGTCTGAATAGCCAAACCAATCCTAAGCAAAAAGAACAAAGCTTGAAGTATTACATTCTGACTTTGAATTATACTACAAGGCTATAGTAACCAAAACGTCATGATATTGGTATAAAAATAGACATATAGACCAACGGAACAGAATAGTGAACCCAGAAATAAAGTACCTATTAACAACTGATCTTCTGCAATATTGACAAAATTAAACAATAGGGAAAGAACACCCTCTTCAATATACGGTGCTAGGAAAACTGGCTAGCCATATGCGGAAGAATGAAACTGGACCCCTGTCTCTCACCATATACATGAATTAACTCGAGATGGACTAAAGATTTATACTTTAGACATGAAACTGTAAAAATCCTGTGAGAAAATGTAGGAAAAATTCTTCTGGACATTGGCCTGGCTTAGGCAAAGAATTTTTGACCAGGTCCTCAAAAGCAAGTGCAACACAAACAGAAATAAACAGACGGGACTCAGTTAAGCTAAAAACCTTCCACACAGCAAAAGAAACAATCAACAGAGTAAACCTACCTAATGAGAAAAAATATTTGCAAATTATGTATCTAACAAAGGCTAATATCCAGAATCTACAAAAACTCCAACAACTCAACAACAACAACAACGACAAAAACAAAAACAAAAAACAAGTAACGCCATTAAAAAGTAGGCAAAGGGCATGAATGGGTGTTTTTTGAAAGACATACAAGTGGCCAACAAACATATGAAAGATGCTCAATATCACTAATTATCAGAGAAATGCAAATTAAAACCAAACAATACTATCTTACACCAGTCAGAATAGCTATTATTTAAAAATCAAAAAACAACAGATGTTGGTGAGGATGTGGAGAAAAAAGTAATGCTTATGCACTGTTAGTGGGAATGTAAATTATCACATTTATGGAAAACAGTATGGAGATTTCTCAAAGAACTAAAAATAGATTTCTCAAAGAACTAAACATGGTAAAAAATGAAATACCATTTGATCCAGCAATCTCACTACTGGGTATCTACCCATCTGCATTTTACATATACGTGGAATACTATGCAGCCATAAAAAATAATGAAGTCGTGTGTTTTGCAGTAACATGAGTGGAACTGGAGTACGTTATCTTAAGTAAAATAATTCAGAAACAGAAAGTCAAATATCACATATTCTCACTTGTAAGTGAGAGCTTAACAATGGGTACACATGGACATATAGAGTAGAATAATAGATATTGGAGACTACAAAAGGGTGGGAAGTTGACAAGGGTTGAAAAATTACCTCTTGGGTACAATGTTCCCTCTTCAGGTGATGGGTACACTAAAAGCCCAGACTCCACCACGACGCGATATATGCATGTAAGAAATCTGCACTTGTACCCTCTAAATCCATTTTTAAAATAAAAAAATATCACCGTAAGATACCGCTTCACAGCCACTGGAATGACTATTATAAGCAAACAAAGCAAAGAGCAAACAAGTTTTGGTAGGGCCTGGTGGGAGGTGTTTTCATCATGGGGGCAGGTCCTTCATGGGTGGCTTGGTACCACTCTCATAGTAATGAGTGAGTTCTCCCTCTGAATTCATTGCAAGAGTTGGTCGTTTAAAAGAGTGTGGCATGTCCTTGGAGCAGCTACAATTCATACATTGTTGATGACAGTGTAAAATGGTACAAGTACTTTGGTAAAACTTGTTGCAGTTATTTATGAAACTAAGCATTCACCTACTCTATGACCCAGCAGTTCCACTCCTAGGTATTTACCTTAGTGAAATGAAAATGAAAACATATATAAAAAAAACACTTTTACATGAATGTTCACAGCAACTTTATTCATAATAACCTGAAACTGGAAAGAGTCCAGATGTGTATTCATAAAAGAAGAGATAAACAGAACAGGCAAAAATCTAATCTATAGTGGTAAAAGAAAATCAAACTGTGGGTTCCTCTGAGATGTATGTGCAGGAGTATGAGAGTACTTCCTGTAGTGATAGTAATATTTTATATCTTGATAAGGGTTTGGGTTAAATAGGTATATGCATTGGTCAAAACTCAGTGAGTGTATATTTAATATTTTAAACATCATTGCATATACATTGTAACTTTAAAAAGCTGTAAGCAAATATTGAACTCTACTTAATGATATAAATGTTGAAGTATTTTAGGGAGATATGTACTGATATCTGCAATGTATTATACTTTAAAATTCACTGAAAATAAGATTAACTGATGAATGAATAGATGGGAAGATAGGTGATAAAGCAAGTATAGAAATATCTTAATGGTAGAATCTAGATGTAAGTCTATGGCTTTTCTGTGTTAAATGTTTTCAACTTTTCTATATGTTTAGAAATGTTCATAATAAAATGTTGGGAAAATAGAGTTACTACTCATTGTTTTAGGCACTTAGATATATGAGAGATAACAGAGGGAGAGTTTCCCAGAGGAACTTATCCAAGGGAAGTAAATTAATATTTACACAGTTCCTCCTACAAGCCAGGGGTAAAGGTAAGGATAACAACTTATTTTTAACTTCACAACAAGTGGGCACAGAAGGTATTATTATTGTAACTGGAAACTCATGACTAGCAGGTTAAGTAACTTGTCCAAGGCCAAAAATCAATAAATGGCAGTCAGGATTTCACACTGAACTCCTTCTGATTACAAAGCCTGTACTCTTTGTAGTATGTCAAGTTTTGCAGCTATCTTCACCCTGCCTCTTCACCCCATATCTCCTTCCCTGCTTTTTTGTTTTTCCCTAGTACTTATCACAATTTGATATATTATATATTTGCTTATTTATTTTTAATTACTCTCTCGTCACTATAATGAGAATTCCAAGATGGCCAGGAATTTTTGTCTATTGTGCCTACAGTTTCATCTGCAGTGTCAAGAACAGAGCATGACTCTTGGTAGATGCTCATGAAATATTTGCTGAGTAAACTGAATTAATGCACAGTAACAGTTTGCTTGGAATAAGCAGAAGCAGGAGCAGTAATCCATCTGCAAAAATGCATAGTAAAAAGCTTGGCTGCAAGATGCAAAATAATGGGCTCCAGAAACCCAAAGCAGTTTGGAATAGCTAGGGAAGAATGTATGGAAAACATGAATTACATGCTAGAAGAGTAAGAAGGGATCAGATCATACAGAACCTTAAAAGCCATAAGGAAGGACTCTAGTCTTTCTCTGAAAGACACTGGGGAGGTTTAGAAGGATCTTAACATGGGAGCAAAAGATAAGACTCAGCATGAAAAATTAATGGAAGAGGGCTCACAATGGAAGCAAGGACATCAGTTACAACTTTAGCCATGGGAAAGAAAAGTGTTCTCACTGCAAGAAGAGGCATTGTAGATAGAAAGCAGGGGATAGTTTGAGAAAAATATAGGAGATTGAGTTGATAAGACTGGTTGTGTAATATAAGGGAGAGGGAAAAATTAAATATGATGTTTGGTTTATGGCTTGGGAAACTTAGTGGATGGTGGTACCATTCAATGAAAATGGGAAAACAAGTGGAGAAGTAGGTTTAAAATGAGTAGAAGTGATGAGTTCATGTTTGAATATGATATGTTTTATATTCTACAAAATATCTAAGTTGTGATATCAGTAGTCAATTGAATACACAGGTCAAGAGCTTTGCATAAATCTGGGCTGAATACATAAATGTTGTTGGGTAACCTAGCTGTTTGGTCACTGAGGATAATTTAATAACTCTTTTTCATTTAATAATGTTTTCATTTAAAAAATACTACCTCTAATATTTGACCCCACCCCTAAAATAAACCTAGTATTCTTTGGTTGGTGGCTATTTACTATTCCATGGGAATTATAAGAAGAATACAAACTGTTTGATAATAAAAAGCTATAGAATAGCAAGATTAAAATGTAGTAGATATAAGAATCTTAGGGATTTTTGTTACATTAGAAGGCTAATCTTTGGCAAATATATTACAGTTGGGGATAGTTCTTTGATACTCACCTGATCAAATACAGCTCTTTATTCCATGGGTAGATATTTAAGACTGGCCCAATCCCAATCATGTGGTTGTGACATTCTCCAACATCTTCAATATATTCATGCTTCAATGGCACTTTACTGAGGAGTTCAAATTCCTCAGGTGCCTTTTGAAGTACCTGTTCTGCTGCATAGAATCCATCTACTAGCAGTGTCCTGCCACCAGTTCCTTCATGTTTAAGACAATGAAACACTTGAATGCTAAAGAGAGAAAAGAAAATTCTTCTGTTCAGTGGAAGACAGAACATATCAAAATTCTAGAAATTATATATAAAATGATTACTGAACCTACTTGTCATTTTCTTTTCATTTCCTAATTGGAAATCTCATTTCTTAATTGTTTTTCTCTCATAGGCAGTTGTACTTTTTTGTGTTTTCAAATATTAATGCCACTAGAGGTTTCTTCTAAACATATCTAACATATATTGAAGCTTATATGTGCTGGGCCCTGGCAATACAGGCATGAATAATATATAACCTATATTTTCAAGAAGCTCATAGTCTAGTAAGAAGAACTAAAGCAAATAAATACCAAATAAAATATGATAGGTACTATAATAAAGTTGCAAACAAGATATAGTGGGGTCATAAACAAAGGAATGATCTGTTCTAGTGGGGTGTTGTATAAAGAAATGTTTTGGAGAAGAATGAAAATTGTTTTGACTAATCTTAAAGAATGAGCAAGAATTGGAGTAGAAGGAGATTGAGATGAGGAGAGGGCATTCTAGGCGGAGAGAAAGCATGACCAAAGATACCAATGTAAAACAACAAGGAGTAAGAAGTTCCTATTGGCATAGCACAGAGAACCACAAAATGATTTTAAACTGTGAAACTCTACGGCCATATCAATATTTTAAAGAGTCCATTATGTTGATAGTGTGGAACATGGACTGGTGAGAAGCAACGTGACAAAAAACTTGGAAACCAACTTGAACAACTGAAATAGTAAAGAAAAATATTGAGAGCTTGAACTCAGAAAGGGGCGTTATAGAGAAGAAGACACACCTGAGAGATACCGAGATAGAAGTAGCAGAATTTGATAACTGAAGGATAGGCAAGAATCTAGAATAACTCCAGGTTTCTCACTTGGGCACCTGAAAAATGATAATGCTATTTACTAAGACCGAGATTACAGACAGATATGCTGTTGAATGATAATGAGGAAGTATGAGAGGTTGAGGAAGGAGTTCAGTTTAGAGGCATGTTAGAACAGCTAATCATATACAGTTTCTGAATATGTTAACAGGGAAAGGTAAGGTGACTATTAATTGACTGGAAAACTAAGGTAGAATTTTCAAACTTATGAGGGAAAATAAAATTAATAGTAATTTAATCAAATATGCAAAACTAAGAAAAAGTAAAAAGCAAATTAAAATAAGAAACAAAAATATGGAGTAAAATCAAGGACAATCTAATATAATATAAATACAATTAAAAAGAGAAAGGTAAGCCTAGCCATATTGAAATTTCTGTGAAACTTCTAGGTCAGGGTTATTTAGTTACCAGTTAAAGATGTTTAAGGAAGAGAGGTGGATTTTGTTACAAGTGATAGCTAAAGCCAAGAGCATGGAAGAGGTCATTTGGAGAGATCATTTCAAGTAAGAAAAGAGGGATAAGGAGAAAACCTTGAGGAACAATAATATTTAGGAAATAGACAAAAGAAGCCAGCAAAGGAGGCTGAGGAAAAATGGTCAGATATATAGGAAGAAAACTAGGAAAGAAGGAACATTTAAGAAATTTAGTAGTGGTTAATGGTATGTCTCAGGGATCAAGTAAGATGACAGTACACACTGGATATGACAATTAGTTGCTGGTGACGTTAGAAAGAGTAACTTTAATTGCGGTGAGGGGTGGGTTGGGAAAACTAGATGCCTATGGGTTTGAGGAGTAAATGGGAAGTGAGAATGAAAATATATTGAATGTAGCTATTATTCTTTTAATAATCTTAGCCATGAAGTGGAAGAAAAAAACATGGCTGTAGCTAAACGGAGATAGAGTCCAAGGAAGTACAAAAATAGAGAATTAAGATATGGGAGGCTGATAAGAAGGAGTCAATAGGTATGGAAAGGCTGAAGATAGAGGAGAGAGAAATCCCCAAGGAAGCTGGAAAGGATGAGATCCAGAGCAAAGATAGCTTTAGAGAGAGTAAAGCATATAACAATGAAGATAGTGATTAAAATGAATAAAATGATGAAAATTATAGCTAATATTTATTGAACACTTAGTTTGTGTCAGGCAGTATGATCATATAATCTAATTCCTTAGCAATGCTAATGGATAGGTTAGTTTGTGTCAGGCAGTATGATCATATAATTTAATTCCTTAGCAATGCTAATGGATAGGTTTTATATTACTAGTCCCATTTTACAGATAAGGAAACTGAAGCACAGAGAAATTAAGTTACTTGTCCAAGATCACAAATCTAATACATGTTGAGGCTGGAATGCAAATCTGGGTCTGGTTGATGCCATAGCCTGAACTCTTAAGTGCTATTACCATACTGCTAATCACTTGTTCCTTGCCATTGATTACAAACAATTAAACTAAAGCCACAAACAGTTGTTTATCTCTGGTGTTGGTCATAAAGGGAAGAGCTAGTCAGTATTTGAACCTCAACCCCTGTACAGCTGCTTCTTATCTCATTTCCTCTTTTTTCCTTCTGTATCCACTAGAATGAGGATGCAGGGTTGTTGATCTCTCCATATATTGATAACATTTATCAGGATATCTAAAAGCTGCTTTGTTCTTCCTTCCCTGAATCAAACATTCTTAAGTTATAAACCCTTAAAGGAAATCAGTGTAACCATGAGCAATTGCATATTATCATCCTCTCATATAGTCTCCATAAATCTATGTGCACTCATTTTACTCATATCTTTGTGTCTCAGGCTCACCATCTATATGCAGAAACAAGATCAAGAACACGGAATAACCACAGAGGTGCCTCTACTGAAGAGCAAATGGTAGGAAAATTGAGTATAGTATGTATCATCTTTGGTTCAAAAGCATCTTATTCCGTGTGAAGAAGTTATTCTTCCATCATTCCTCCTCTCCAACTTCTTGTAAATCAGATTCAAATTCTTCTTAATGCCATACTCAAAGCAGCTGTGTTTGCATGACGACCCTTTTGCAATATGTTAATAACTAAATGCAAGAAATCTGTACAAATTCCAAAACTAATGGTTAGGCAATACTTTTTTGGGGGATAATTTATAATTACTTTGAAAAATGTAAAATTACATTTTAATAATTAACAAAATTAGGACTCCATTTATATAGTAAGATGAGTTTTCTTTTTCTTTTATTTTATTTTATTTTATTTTATTATACTTTAAGTTTTAGGGTACATGTGCACAATGTGCAGGTTTGTTACATATGTATACATGTGCCATGTTGGTGTGCTGCACCCATTAACTCGTCATTTAGCATTAGGTATATCCCCTAATGCTATCCCTCCCCCCTCCCCCCACCCCACAACAGTCCCCGCTGTGTGATGTTCCCCTTCCTGTGTCCATGTGTTCTCATTGTTCAATTCCCACCTATGAGTGAGAACATGCGGTGTTTGGTTTTTTGTTCTTGCGATAGTTTGCTGAGAATGATGGTTTCCAGCTCCATCCATGTCCCTACAAAGGACATGAACTCATCATTTTTTATGGCTGCATAGTATTCCATGGTGTATATGTGCCACATTTTCTTTATCCAGTCTATCGTTGTTGGACATTTAGGTTGGTTCCAAGTCTTTGCTATTGTGAATAGTGCCACAGTAAACATACGTGTGCATGTGTCTTTATAGCAGCATGATTTATAATCCTTTGGGTATATACCCAGTAATGGGATGGCTGGGTCAAATGGTATTTCCAGTTCTAGATCCCTGAGGAATCGCCATACTGACTTCCACAATGGTTGAACTAGTTTACAGTCCCACCAACAGTGTAAAAGTGTTCCTATTTCTCCACATCCTCTCCAGCACCTGTTGTTTCCTGACTTTTTAATGATTGCCATTCTAACTGGTGTGAGATGGTATCTCATTGTGGTTTTGATTTGCATTTCTGTGATGTCCAGTAATGATGAGCATTTTCTCATGTGTTTTTTGGCTGCATAAATGTCTTCTTTTGAGAACTTAAAAATATTTTATTCCTAGGAGTCTGTTATAGTTTGGATATTTATCCCCACAAAAATCTCATGTTGAATTGTAATCTCCAGTGCTGGAGGTAGGGCCTGGTGGAAGTGTTTAGCTCATGGAGGTGGATAACTGATGGCTTGGTGCTGTCTTCAGATAGTGAGTGAGTTCCTGTGACAGCTAGCTGTTTAAAAATGTGTGGCACCTCCTCCCTGACTCTCTCTCACTTGCTCCTGTTTTTGCCATGTAACTGTTTGCTCCCTGCTCACCTTCCACCATGATTGGAAGCTCCCTGAGGCCTCCCCAGAAGAAGATGCTGCTATGCTTTCTGTATAGCCTGCAGAACCATGAGACAATTAAATCTCTCTCTTTTTTTTTTATAGATTACCCAGTCTCAGGTATTTATTTATAGCAATGCAAGAATGGCCTAATACAGAATCTAAAAACTGAGTTAAGGTATTTCAAAATGATCATGTTTCTAGGGGAAGAGAAAGTCATACAAATCCGCAGCAGCAGATATGATCTTGGTTCGAACAGAATGGAAAATAATTAAGAAACCACTCAAGACTATCACATATAAAGACTTTACACTGTAAAAGTCTAATCCACCTACCCACAGGGCTCTTGAAAATAGGTAGTGTCAGTGTGCCGATCCAGAGCTAGCTTGGTGTACGCAGTGTCACCTCTGGAGAAGTCTGAAGTGAAATACCACATCCTCCCATAAATGGTTTCTCTGTTAGATGAAATAAAGAAAGACCTGTTAGCTATTTGAAATGTTCATTCTTGTCTTTCAAAACTCCTTCCAATACCTTCTTTAGTTACTCACAAATAACAGTAGATTTTTTTGGTTCCAGAATTTAATCCATAAGGTGAAAATGACAGTTGAACATGCTAGTCTTGACAATTCTGTCACTTATTAACATTCTAGAAAGTTGGGGAGAAAACTGTGGAAGTATAATATTGTATTATGAAAGCTTGGAGAATCATCCCACTCTGATTATGTGCCCAGTTTTCATAGCCTTCATAAATTCAAGGTTCTTTTCTATGCTCACCTTTCTTTCACAGAAAAAGATATAGCTGCTTCTAGAAGTGATTTTTTTATTTTATTTTATTTTATTAATTATTATTATACTTTAAGTTTTAGGGTACATGTGCACAATGTGCAGGTTTGTTACATATGTATACATGTGCCATGCTGGTGCGCTGCACCCACTAACTCATCATCTAGCATTAGGTATATCTCCCAATGCTACCCCTCCCCCCTCCCCCCACCCCACTACAGTCCCCAGAGTGTGATGTTCCCCTTCCTGTGTCCATGCGATCTCATTGTTCAATTCCCACCTATGAGTGAGAATATGCGGTGTTTGGTTTTTTGTCCTTGCGATAGTTTACTGAGAATGAGGATTTCCAATTTCATCCATGTCCCTACAAAGGACATGAACTCATCATTTTTTATGGCTGCATAGTATTCCATGGTGTATATGTGCCACATTTTCTTAATCCAGTCTATCATTGTTGGACATTTGGGTTGGTTCCAAGTCTAACTTTATTTACTATTTTTATAGCTGTTGTCTTTTATTAGTACCATTTTTTCAGCAATGGTGGTCATTTCCTAATATTTTGGATAATCCAATTTGCAAGGATGACTGAAGAGTTCTCATATTATTTATAAGACACAGAAGTGATTAATGTAGATCCTCACTCATCTTTTGGACATGGAGGAATAAAGAAAAGAGAAAAGGATAGTTTGTGTTAGCAAGTATTTAGTGAGACTTGCTGTACCATTGTTGTTGTGTCTCTCCTTGAAGTATACATCATATATTTTGATTTTGTAATTATTTTTCTGTTGGGCTCAAATCTGACTAAAGGTCACTTTAATTCTTTAGCTTTCAAAGTTCATCTTATTTTCTGAACACTTGAAGTTCAAATAGGAAATGCTCTTCCTTTTGAACTATCATCCCTAAAGCTGTCTCAATTTATCACTTACCAGCACAGTTTCTTTCACTTGAAAGTTCTCAAACTGTGATTCAAACTGAATGGCTCACAGATGCTGTTGATTATGCTCTACCAGCACAGGGAAGAAGACCCAGCATACTATCTACTACAAAATGAGCTATATCTGGATCTTATTAAGTAAAAGGAAAGTACTAATTATAATAAAGTAGGTTGACATCACACTTAATACTATAGAAGATCAATCTATATACCACCCAAAAGTGCATAATGGTAATGAAAAAAACAATGTATTTAGGATTAGGAAACCTGGGCTATTTGAATTCAAGTTCTATTGTTTACTAGTAGAGCACTCCTGGGCAAGACACTTGGTATATTTGACTGTCAGTGCCTCAGCAGTAAAACGGGGACAAAACACACACTGATCAGGGTTCCTATAATAATTAAAAGAAAATAATGGGTGGGAATGTGCTGGCTGAATGCTATATAGCCTTTGAAGGCAGTGTTATTAACAATCAGTCTCTGAATCAAGCCACAGGAATCACAGAAGGTCAAATTGAACAGATGGGAAAATAGAGGACAGAGGGGGTCGAGGGTGTGTGTGTGTGTGTGTGTGTGTGTAATGGACATGCCTATGGTCACACAACTACTTGATGGTAGAACTCAGACTACTATCCAGTTCTCCTTACAGTCAGTGTTTTTTTCCAGTGTACAATAATACCTGTCACTTGGGATCACTGGGCTAGAAACATATTACCAATGACTCTGCAGTCATCATTATATTTTACACATAAGTGTATTTAGAGATTAGAAATCCAGACCTCAAAGAAAGTACTGCAAGTGAGAGTCCCTTATTCATGCTACAAAATATTCTGGATTGAAAACGAGGGTGACCATACCTGTTACATTTATTTATTGGTGTTCATGCTCTGGAAATTAATTATAATACTGTGGATTTTAGGAAACAAATGAATTACCTGATTAAGCTGATCCTTTCTGCCAACTTCTCTGTGTGCTCTTGAGTGGGAGGGACATTTTCTACGAATGCAATTCCATAGAGCAGAAAGTTTTGCAGAAACTTCTTCAGTCCCTCGTTGGTTTCTAAGAAGCTCTGGCAATCTACCGATGGAACTTGGGCTTGCTGGTAGATTTCAGCATTCCATAGTATTCTAGGCTGGATGACTTTTTGTTTCTGCCCTTCATAGCTGTTTTTCACCAGCCAATTCAAATCATATTTAGTCACATGACCATCTGGCCCTTTTAAGGGGAAAAATAAAAGGCACTATAATAATTACAAATAATGTCAATATCTGTAATTGGTTACAACTAGTTAAGAATCTTTTTCCTAGCAATCAGTTATCCAGTACTGTATTGTTTATGAAACCAAATTAAAATGAATGCCTAGAATGTTTCTGAGAAAGAAATATGTGTGGTTTGAGTGGTATGCATGAATAAATGAATGAACAAATAAATCTTCCCAGAGGCTAAATAAGTTTACAGAATTATAGTTATATAGTAAAAGATCTTCTGGAAAATTCATCAAGTCATCAAAGAATGATAATCCAAGTAGGCTTTTACAAACCTACTTGGCACTCTCTCCCCTTGCCCCCATCCCTGTCTTCCATCTATATAGGAACTCAGAATGTTTGAGCTAGAAGGGGCTAATCTTTATTTTACAGATGGAGAAAAAGTCAGTGACTCACTCAAGATCACACAACTAAGTACTATAGGTGGAACTAGAACCCCACCTTCTTGCTGCTACAAGTTCAGTACTATTCTATGCTGCCTTCCTCTTCTACATGATATAGGACATTGCTGTCTAATTATATGACATCAACACAATACAATAAAATTACTTTGTAAGTGGCTTCACCTGCTGTGCACACCCCACCCAAAAAAAGTTGAAAACCAACCCTGAAATGCTTTAGAAAATCTTCAGGATAAGCAAAGGAAGCAGCAGAAGGAGTGAAAGACTATGCTGACAACTTGTCTCTCCTTTTTACTTCTCTTTCTTTTCCTCCCTCCCCTTGATAAAAAAGTATCACACTTTGGATAATTTGGAAAGCATAAAAAAGTATGAGGAAATTAAAAGTCACCATGTTTATCATTCTATGACCCAGATGAAACTATGATTGACAGCCTGGCATCATTCCTTCCAGTTTTTCTGTACATTCTCTTATTTTATGTAATTTATGTATATAAATATAGTTTATGTAATTTATATATATAAAATTTGGGACTCTGCCATTGTCACTTAACATTTTAACAATTTTTAAAATTAAATTTTATCATTTTAAAAATTCAACCTTCATTAAAATTAATTTTTAAAGCTTACAAAATATACATTACCAAGATTTACCTAACCCATCTGTTATTCTGGGTATGTACATTTATTTTAAAAAATTTTCCTATTATTTATTAGTGATCATCTTTAACCATATTTCTATAATTTAGAAATAGAATGTGTATTACATTTCTTAAAAGTTTGTATCTTTGTATTTAGAAATTTCAAAGATATAAACTTTTAAGAGTTCTGATATACATAATCAAATTACTTTTTAGAAAGTCTACTTATCTTCATTCCCTCCAACAGTACATATGTGTCCATCAAAATGGAGTATTCTTATTTTTAAAATATATTTTTTTCTAATTTGGTAACTAAAGTGGAACTGCTATCTTGTAATAATTTTATTTGCTTACTAAGGCTAATAAGAATACTTTCTATATTTGTTAGACATCTATGTTTCTTTAATGCAGGGACTACCAAACTATGGTTTATGAGTCAAATCTGGTGCTTGGTTTTGTAATGCCTGTTTCAGAACACATGCTGTCCATGTTGTTACATATTGTCTATAGCTCCATTCACTCATATAGCCCACAAAGTTTAAAAATATTTACCATCTGGCTCTTTATAGAAAATGTTTGCTGACTCCTGCTTTAATGATTTGTCTGTTCAGTCCTTTCTCACATTTTTCTATTGGAACAATTGTACTTTTCTTACAATTTAGCAAAAGCACCTTACATATTAAGGATATTTAGTCTTCAGCATACATTTTGCTAATATTTTGCCTGTTTTTAAATAAACCTTTCTATGGCATTTTTTTTCTATTGTAGAGAAATTAGTAGTCAATGTATGCATCATAAGCATGTTTTTTCCTCCAATGCTTTTTCTTTTAACTTTTTTATTTGGAGATAATAGATTCACAGGATGTTGAAAAGAAATGTGTAGGAAAGTCCCATGAGCTCTTCCCCTTCCTTGATGTTAACTTGTTATATAACCACACTACAATACCCAAACCAAGAAAGTGGTATTGGTACAATCCATTGGGCTTATTCAGATTTAACCAGTTAAACATATATTCATTTGTGTGCATAGCTCTATGCAGTGTAATTACATGTGTAACTTTGTGTAACCACCACCAAAATCAAGATACTCAACCATATGACTCCTTCGTGTTACCCTTTTACAGCTACATCCGCCACCTCCTACCCCCGAATCCCTAACTCCTGGACACCAATAATCTGTTCTCTACCTATATAATTATGTTATTTTATGACTGTTACAAACATGAAATCATGCAGATTGGCTTTTTCACTTCAGCATAATGTAATTGAGGTTCTTCCAAGTTATGTATCGAACTAGTTCCAATAAAGTTGCTGAGTAGGATTTTATTGTATGGATGGTTTGTTTAACCATTAACCCATTGGGTAGTTTCCAATTCTTGGCTATTACAAATAAGGCTGATGTGAACATTAATGTACAGGGTTTTATGTGAACATAAGTTTTCATTTCTTCGGGATAAATGCCCAGAAGTGTGATTTCTGGGTTGCATGTTTAGTTTTTTTTTTTTTTTTTAAGAAATTACCAAACTGTTTTCCAGAGTGTACCATTTTACATTCCCATAAGCAATGTATGAGTGATAGAATTTCTCTGCATCTTCTCTAGTATTTGGTGTAGTCACTGTTTTTTAATGTAGTCATTCTGATAGGTATGTAGTGCAATCTCATTGTGATACTAACTTTCATTTCTGTAACAGCTAATAATGTTGAACATCTTTTCATGTGTTTATTCGCCATCTGTATATCCTATTCAGGAAAATGTCTGAGCATATCTTTTATCCATTTTTAAATTGTATTGCTTGTTTTTCTGCTGAGTTTTAAGAGTTATTTAGTCCTAGCGCCAGTCAGGACCTTAAGATGTTCTCATATGTTCTTTTCTTGAAGTTTTATAGTTTTATGTTTTACGTTTAAGTCCACAATCTACTATGATTTTGTTTTTATATAAGGTGTGAGACTTGAGTTGAGGTTCTTTTATTTTTTCATTATGGATGTCCAATTGCTCCGGTACCAATTACTGAAAAGACTATCCTTCCTCTATTGAATGACTTTTGCACTTTTGCCAAAGATAAGTTGACTATATTTCTGTGGATCTATTTCTGGGTTCTCTATTCTATTCCATTGATCTATGTATCTGTCCCTCCACCAATACCACATTGTCTTGATTACTGCAGTCTGGAAGTGATTTCTTCCCACTTAATTCTTCATTTTCAAAATTGTGTTGGCTCTCCTAGGGCCTGTATATTTCCATTTAAATTTTAGAGCAAGCTTGTTTATAATTATAAAAAAAATCTTGCTTATATTTTGACAGGAATTGCATTAAAACTATAGATCAATTTGGAGAAAACTGACATCATTACTATGTTGAGTCTTCCAATCCATGAACATGATTTGTTTCTCCCTGTATTTATGTCTTCTTTGATTTCTTTCATCAGCATTTAATAATTTTTATCATACAGATCCTATACATATTTTGTTAGATTATACCTAAATATTTAAATTTATTTGAAGCTATTTTTGAAATGGTCATTTTTCATTTCAGTTTCTGCATGTTTAAGTATATAGAAATATGATTGATTTTTGTGTGTTGATCTTGTGTCCTCTGACCTTACTGAACTCATTTATTAGTTTTCACGGTTTTATTATAGATTACTTGAGGTAGTCTATGTTAGGATGTCATGTATCTGCAAATAAAGAGTTTTATGTATGAATTTTATTAATTTTTCTTGACTTACTATAATAGAATTTTCAGTACTATGATAAATAAGAGTGGTGAGAGTGGATGTTAAATAATGGTGGTAAGAATGGGCATCCTTGCCATGTTCCCTGTCTTAGAGGGAAAGCATTCAGTCTCACTATTAAGTATAATGTTAGCTGTGGATTGTAACAATTTTATTTGAAGAGAAAAATAAAATGTTTCAAAAAATCCTTCCAAAACAAGAAAAAAAGAAAAGTAAGTAATAACCTATTTTTGAAAGGAACAAACCATTTTCCACAAAATAACTGTCCTTCAGAAGAGTACCCCCAAAGAAGATCAAGTCTCCTGTCCACTCACAAGTAAAAAAGAGTGTGGTCTCATCCAGACGAATGGTCTTTGGCTTGATACATAAATCCACACTGGCAGTATCCAGGCTGCGCTGGTGAGTCTTAGAGTTGTAGCACGATGCTGAGCGGCAGTGGTCTCGAAGCCAGACGTAATCAAAGCGCATCACGGTATTAGCATATTTCAGCTCTAGGGAAAAGATCACATTCATCAGAACTATTTATTGAGATAACTTTAAAAAATCAGCATCCAGAAAACTTCCTTCTAAAAGTCTTCTACCAATAAGCAATAAGGGTTGAGGGGAGGGACTTGCCCCGTACCAGATATTAAAATATACTGTAGAACTTCTATAATTAAAATGGTGTAATGTTGTATTTAAATAGATAAAATGATGGAAGAGTATAAAAAGCCCAGAAATATACCCAAATGCATATGGAAATCTGGTATGTAATAAAGTGACAGCAAAAGTCATTGAGGAAAAGATGAATTTTTTAAATAAATGGTGTTGGGACAACTAGATAGAACTTGGGAAAAGATAAATTTGTGTCTATATGTCATGTTGTCACAAGGTTATCAAGATAAACTCAAAATATATAGGAGTACTAAATTTAGAAAATGAAACCATTCAAGTATCAAAAGAAGAAAGCATAGGTGCGTAGAGGATATATATATGAGGTGATATGGTTTGGCTCTGTGTCCCCACCCAAATCTCATGTTGAATTGTAATCCCCAGTGTTGGGGGAGGGACCTGGTGGGAGGTGATTGGATCATGGGGGCAAATTTCCCCCTTGCTGTTCTCCTGAAAGTGACTGAGCTCTCACGAGATCTGGTTGCTTAAAAGTGTGTAGCACTTCTGCCTTCGCATTCTCCTGCTTTGCCATGGTAAGATGTGCTTGCTTCCCCTCACCTTCCACCATGATTGTAAGTTTCCTGAGGCCTCCCAGCCATGCTTACTGTACAGCCTGCAGAACTGTGAGTCAATTAAACCTCTTTTCTTCATAAAGTACCCAGTTTCAGGTTGTTCTTTATAGCCATGTGAGAACAAACAAACACAGAAAATTGTTACCAGAGAAGTGGGGCATTGCTATAAAGATACCTGAAAATGTCGAAGCAACTTTGGAACTGGGTAACAGGCAGGGATTGGAACAGTTTGGAGGGCTCAGAAGAAGACAGAAAGGTGAGGGAAATTTAGGAACTTCCTAGAGACTTCTTGAATAGTTTTGACCAAAATGCTGATAGCAATGCAAACTGTGAAGTCCATACTGAGGTGGTCTCAGATAGAGATGAGGAACTTATTGGGAACTGGAGTAATGGTCACTCTTGCTATGCTTTATCAGAGACTGGCAGCATTGTGCCCCTGCTCTAGGGATTTATGGAACTTTCAACTTGAGAGAGATGATTTAGGGTTTCTGGCAGAAGAAATGTCTAAGCAGCAAAGTGTTCAAGATGTGGCCTGGCTGCTTCTAACAGTGTATGCTCATATGCATTTGCAAAGAGATGGTATGAAATTTGAACTTATATTTAAAAGGGAAACAGTATGAAAGGTTGTAAAATGTGCAGTGAAACCATGTGGTGGAAAACAAACCATTTTCTGGGAGGAATTCAAGGCTGCAGAAATTTCCATAAGAAAAGAGAAGCCAAATGTTAATATCCAAGACAATGGGGGGGGAAATGTCTCCAGGGCATGTCAGAGACCTTTGCAGGAGCCCGTCCCATTACAGGCCCTGAGGCCAAGAGGGAAAAAAGAGTTTTGTGGGCCAGGCCCAGGGCCCTACTGCTCTGTGCAGCCTTGGGACATGGCCCCCATGTCCTTTGGCTCTGTGTCTCAGCAGCTCCAGCTCTAGCCATGGCTAAAAGGGACCAAGGAACAGCTTGGGCCATTGCTTCAGAGGATGCAGGCCCCAAGTGGTGGCTTCCATGTGTTGTTGGGCCTATGGGTGCCCAGAAGGCAGGAGTTGAGGCTTGGGAACCTCCGCCTAGATTTCACAGGATGGCTGGAAATGCCTGGATATCCAGGCAGAAGTCTATTGCAGGGGCAGAGCCCTCATGAAGAACCTCTACTAGGGCAGTGTGGAGGAGAAATGTGGGGTTGGAAGCCCCACACAGAGTCCCCACTAGGGCACTGCCTAGTGGAACTATGAGAAGAGGGCCACCATCCTCCAGACCCCAGAATGGTAGATCCACCAACAACTTGCACTGTGCACCTGGAAAAGCCACAGCCACTCAATGCCAGCCCGTGAAAGCACCCCCAGGGCTGTATCCTGCAAAGCCACAGGGGCAGAGCTGCCCAAGGCCGTGGGAACCCACCCCTTGAATCAGCATACCCTGGATGTGAGACATGGAGTCAAAGGAGATTATTTTGGAGCTTTAAGATTTAACGACTGCCCTGTTGGGTTTTGAACTTGCATGGGGCCTGTAGCCCCTTGGCTTTGGCCAATTTCTCCCATTTGGAATGGGAGCATTTACCGAATGCCTGTACCCCCATTGTATCTTAGAAGTAACAAACTTGTTTTTGATTTTACAAGCTCATAGGTGGAAGAGACTTGCCTTGTCTCAGATGAGACTTTGGACTTGAACTTCTGAGTTAAGACTTTAGGAGACTGTTGGAAGGCGTGATTGGTTTTGAAATGTGAAAAGACATGAGATTTGGGAGGGGCTAGGAGTGGAATGATGGAATGATATGGTTTGTCTCTGTGTCCCCACCCAAATCTCATGTTGAATTGTAATCCCCAATGTTGGGGGAGGGACCTGGTGGGAGGTGATTGGATCATGGGGGCAAATTCCCCCCTTGCTGCTCTAATGATAGTGAGTTCTCATGAGATCTGGTTGTTTAAAAGTGTGTAGCACTTCCCCCTTTGCTGTCTCTCTCTCCTTCTCCACCATGGTAAGACATGCTTGCTTGCCCTTTACCTTCTACCAAGATTGTAAGTTTCCTGAGGCCTCCTAGCCATGCTTCCTGTACAGCCTATGGAACTGTGAGTCAATTAAACTTCTTTTCTTCATAAATTAACCATTCTCTGGGAGTTCTTTATGGCAGTGTGAGAACAGACTAATACAGGAGGTCCTTGTACTATTTTAGCAACTAACCTTCTGTTAATTTGAAGTTATAGCAAAATAAAAAAATTACAAAAAAAATAAAGACTTTCTATACATCAGGTTACTCATTTAGAAAAGGTAAATAAAGTGTGTGACCCAATTTACAAAAGAAAAGAAAAAAATAAGTTATGCCTTCATATAATTCAAAAAAATAAATTTCTGATGGATTAAAGTACAAAAAATTAAAACTGTAAAACATTAAATGTTGACAACCTTGAGGTAGGAAAGGCTGTTTTAATATGACACAAAAGGCACAGAGATAAATTAATCTATATTAAAATAAATAGCTTCTGTTCTGCAAACAATATAAAAGCAAAGTTAAAAGAGAAGTAACAGGAAAAATATTTGTAGCATAAAAGGATTAATATCCAGCATACAGAATAAACCTCTGTGATCATTAAAGATAAAAACCCAACAGAAAAATAGGTGAAGGATATCAATAAGGAAAGTCACCAGAAGTGACCAGCAAATGTATTAACTGCCCCCAGCCTTGGTAATAATCAAAGAAATGGGTATTTAAACCAAAATGTGATACCATTTTATACCCATCAGAGCAATAAAAATTTTAAAGGCTGATTAAAATGTGTTTTAAAGGATGTGGGGAAAAATGCATACTTGCAAACATTGGTAGTAGGAGTATATATTGTTAAAGTTATACTAGATGGCAATCAGCAAGTTTCTATGAAAATAATTTAAAATGTGCATATTTGACCTAGATATTCACCTCTCAGTATTTATTTTTTTCTCTTGTACTTTATTTATTTTATCTTTTAATATTTTTTTTTATTTCAGTAGCTTCTGGGGCTCAAGTGGTTTTTGGTTACATGGATGAATTGTATATTGGTGAAGTCAGAGATTTCAGTGCACCCATCACCCGAGTAGTGTACACTGAAACTGATATGTAGTTTTTTATTCTTTATCCCCCTCCTTCCCTCTCCCCTTCTGAGTCTGCAATGTCCATTATACCACTCTGTATGCCTTTGCATAACATAGCTTAGCTCCCACTTATAAGTAAGAACATACAGTATTTGGTTTTTCATTCCTGAGTTACTTCACTTAGAATAATGGCCTTCAGCTCCATCCAAGTTGCTGCAAAATACATTATTTCATTCTTTTTTATGGCTGAGTAGTATTCCATGGTGTATATATACATTTTCTTTATCCACTTATTGGTTGATGGGTACTGAGATTGGTTCCATATCTTTGCCATTGTAAATTGTGCTGTGATGAACATACACAAACAGGTGTCTTTTTGATATAATGACTTCTTTTCCTTTGGACAAATAGTAGTGCACCTCTCAGTATTTATCATATAGAAAGTGTCACACATGTGGAGCTGCATATAAGGTTATTCATAATAGTGATGGTTATAATAGTAAAAATAATTAGGAAAAAGACTAAATGTCTATCAGTGGGGAAGTGGAAGAATCGCTGAATAAACTGTGGTTTATCCACATTTTAAGATATTAAGCAATAGTTTTTAAAAACTGCTATACCTGTACCTCTCACATTCACTTTCATTGGTATTATCATTCTCATTTTAAGGACAACTAACTAAAGCTCAGAGATGCTAAGTAACTTTGTAAGAATATAATCATTAGGTGGTAGAGCCAGGACATGAACCCAAGTCACGCAACCCCACAGCCTAGTACACTAATGTGTCTCAAAGTACAGCCTTGGGAATCTGGAGGTGATACTTCTTTTAGAAAAACACAGAGAGGAGCTTGGCAAATTTTCTCCCCCAAAAGTATTGATAAAACTGGCCAAACTAAAAAAGAACCATTTTAAGACTCTGGAAATTGTCCAAAGGTATACAGCAAATTGAGAAGTATTTATTCTATTTTTAATTTCTTTAGTAACCTTCATACTGTTTTCCATAATTGGTACACCAATCTACATTCCCACCAACAGTGTACAAGAGTTCCTTTTTCTCCACACCCTTGCCAACACTTGTTATCTCTTGTCTTTTTGATAATAGGTATTCTAATGGGTGTCAGGTGGTATATCAGAGTAGTTTTGATTTGTATTTCTCTTATAATTAGTGATGTTGAGCATCTTTTCATATACGTGTTGGTCATTTGTATGTCTTCTTTGGGGAAATGTCTATTCAGATCCATTGACCATTTTTTAATTGGGTTATATGTTTTGTTGCTACTGAGTTGTATGAATTCTTTATAAATTTTGGATATGAACCCCTTATCACAAATACAGTTTGCAAATATTTTTCCTAATCTCTAGGATATCTTTTCATTTTGTTGACTGTTTCCTTTGCTGTGCATAACCTGGTTAGTTTGATGTTGTCTCATTTATTTATTTTGGTTTTTGTAGCCTAAGCAGTTGGTGTGATATCCAAAAAAATCATTGCCAAGGCCAATGTCAAGGAGCTTTACCACCTGTTTTCTTCTAGGAGTTTTATGGTTTCAGGTCTTATTCTTGTTTAAGTCTTTTATCCATTTTGAGCTGATTTGTGTGTAGGATGACAAAGGTCCAATTTCATTCTTTTACCTTCTGAGTATATGCCCAAAGGAAATGAAAGTACTACCTCATAAAGATACCTGCACTTTCATGTTCATTGCAGCATTATTCATGAAAGCCAAGATATGGAAACAACCTAAATGTCTGTTGATGGATGAATGTATAAAAAACTGTGGTATATATAGACAATGGAATATTATTCAGCCTTTTAAAAAGGAGATCTTGCCATTTGCCATAATATGGATGAACCTGGAGGACATTATGCTAAGTGAAATAAACCAGATAGAGAAAAAAAATTTGCATGATCTCATTTGTATCCAGAATCTTAAAAAAAAAGTCAAATAAATATACAGAGAGAATAAAACAGTGGTTACCAGGGCCAAGGGTAGGGGCATGAGGGAGGAAATGGGAGATGTATGGCTAAGGACACAAAGTAGCAGATATGTAGAATGATCAGATCTAGATGTCTGTTATATAACAACATGAAGACTATAGTTTATAATAGTGCATTATGTTTTGGATTTTTGCTAAATGAGTCAATGGTAGCTGTTCTTGCCACAAAAAAATGGGTAACTATGTGAGATGATTGATATGTTAATTTGCTTCACTATAGTAACCATTTTACTGTCTATATGTATCTCATAATATCATGTCATATACTTTAAACATACACAATGCAATTTCTTTTAAAAAGGAAGCATTTATTTACAAAAAAACTACTGAACCTTGGGTAAAAACAGTGGGGATCTGTGGTGTATTTTAGCATGGGGTGCTCCCACTCCTATTCCTCCACCTCTAGCTCCAATCAGCGGTAGTTCCACGAACCAAGAAAACCGGCAGGTTTGCTGTCAAATATGACTAACGTGATTTGGAGCAGAGCATGCATAAAACCCCCATGCATCTGGGTGTTATCAAAAACAATTAGGGAAGCCATACTGGTTGGAGCAAACAACAGACCAGAAGAACAGGCAGAAATCTAACCAGGCTATATAGGCAGTGAGAAAGCTATAATGGGCCTTGAAAAGCTCCCACACATCCCTAGTATTTGGAAGGTTGCACATGCATGCAGTGCTGTATGCACACTGAAGAGAGACTGGAAATGGCTCCAGTTATTTACATGTCTCTGGATGAAAATGAGGCTTTTTGTAGGAGACATGAGAATGACAGAAAGTAAAAACCAGGACAAACTTCTTTGGTTAGTCTGTTTGCATCATTATAGAGAAATACCTGGGGCTAGGTAACTTGTAAAGAAAAGAGATTTATTTGGCTCATGGTTCTGAAGGTTGTACAGAAAGCATAGTGCTGGCATCTGCTTCTGGTGAGGGCCTCAGGAAGCTTATAATCATGGCAGAAGGTGAAGGGGAGCTAACATGACACATAGTGAGAGAGAGAGCAAGAGAGAGTGAAGAAGTGCCAGGCTCTTTTAAACAACTGGATCTTGTCTGAATTCATTACTGAGGGGCAGGCACCAAGCCATTCATGAGGGATTTGCCCTCATGACCCAAATACCTCCCATCAGGCCCCATTTCTAACATTGCAGATCACATTTCAACATGAGATTTGGAGGAGACAAACATCCAAACCATATCACTTGTAAATAGCTCAAACTTCAAGTGTATGCCTCAAACAACACACAGATCCTCTGGCAAAGGGTGGAAGCCTTATTACATTAAGTTTTTTAAGCATAACCTCTGATCAATACTTGGCTGGCCTCTAAACTATATCAGGAATTCCCAACCTGATGCCTCAACTAGGCCTATGGACATCTGGGCCAGATAGTCCTTTTGTCATAGGGTGCTGTCCTGTGGACTGTAGGATGCTTAGCAGCATCCCTGGTCTCTACTGACCAGGTGTCAGCAGCATCTTCCTCTCCAGTTGTGACGACAAAAAATGTCTCCAGACAATGCCAAAGGTCCTCTGGGGGGCAAAATAGACCCCAATTGAGAGCCTCTGGGCTATGGTGACCCCAGTGCAATGCTTAGGAAACCACAGTTAAAAATAAAAACAAGAAGTAAAAATAAAACCTGAGCAGAGACATCAGTGGCTACACACTGCAGGGGACAAAGACTCCACAGAATTACCCCAGACAACAAAAAAATACACAAAACAAACAAATACACAAAATACAAACAAATACACAAAAATATGCAACAATTCCTCTGGGGACATGAGAACTCAGTTTCCATAAAATATTATCTAAAATGTCCAGATTTTCAACAACAAGAAAAGATCATGAGATATGTATAGAAACAGAAGGGTTACCTACACACAGAAAGAAAGCAGGCATCAGAAACCCTCTGAGAATATTACAGAAAATCCTATTGCCTAAGTCAAACATGCAGATAGAAGGCAACTTACGTCCTGCAGAAAATGTCTTTCCCTTCTAATAGTCTTGAGCTTTACAGGAGAGAAGCAGAATGGACTATTGGGGCATCACCTCCATGTACCTATATTATTTCCTCATTATAAGCCAACACTTGGTCTTTACTGAGTCATTTTGTCTGTGACGGCAGGCATGCCTTATACAAGTGCTTTCAAGGTATACCCCAACTGGATGCTTGAAAATCTATAGATACTGAAGTTAATTGAAAGACTGTCTGATACAACTGCTGATACTCTGAAATAGGGCTATTCATTTGGTGGTGCCCTACAGTTGGAGTTCTTGTCCTAGGGTGTGTGGAATAATATGCAAAATTCGTGTGTGTGTGTGTGTGTGTGTGTGTGTGTGTGTGTAGAATTTCTATGGGGTCTATAAACTAAAAATATTGAGAACCCTTTCCCTAGAGTGACAAAAGTGTTTGAGTACCACTAACCCTTATTCAGTTTGGTCATTGCAGTGAGATGATGCACAGTTCAACAAACTACAGCTTGTGGGTCAAATATGGTACGTGACCTATTTTGTTTGGCTTGCAAGATAAAAAATGGTTTTTACACTTTTAAAGTGTAATAAAACAAAAACAAAACAAAGAAAATCACTGTAATGGTTAACTCTATATGTCAATTTGACTGGACCATGGGGTGCCCAGATAAGTGGCTAAACATTAATTCTGTGAGAGTGTTTCTGGAAGAAATTAGCATTTAAATCAATAGACTGAGTAGAGTACATTGCCTTCTGCAATGCGGGAATAATTCTATCTGCCTGCTTGAGCTGGGATATTGGTCTTTTCCTGTTCTTGGACTGAAACTTACATATCAGCCTTCCATTTTAGGCCTTTGAACTTCGACTAGAACTTAGAAAGGTTCTCCTGGTTCTTAGGCCTTCAGACTAAACTGGAATCATATCACCAGGTTTCCTGGGTCTCAAGCTTATGGATGGAAGACTGGTACTTTTTAGTTTCCATAATTGTGTGAGCTGATTCCTTTATACACACACACACACACACACACACACACACACACATATATCCCCCTATTGGTTCTGTTCTGTTTCTCTGGAGAACACTGACTAATATAGATATTGGTACTGAGAAGTAGGGTACTGCTGTAACAAATACCTAAAATTGTGGAAGCAGCTTTGGAAATGGGTAATGGGGTAGAGGCTGAAAGAGTTTTCAGGTACATGCTAGAAAAAAGCCTAGATTACTGTGAAGGGATTGCTAATGGTGTTTCTGGTAAGAGGTCAGAAAAAAAAAGAGGACAGCTGGAGGGAAAGCCTCCATGTTCCTAGAGAATATAAATAATTGTAAACAGAATGCTGGTAGAAATATGAATGGTAAAGGCCATTCTGATGAGGTCTCAGATGGAAAAGAGGAACATGCTACTGGACAAAGGAAAAAAAAGTGACACTTTTTATAAAGTGGCAAAAAACTTAGCTGCAAAGTGATGAGAGAGCAGTCGGTTCCTTCTGACTCCTTACAGTAAAATGCGAGAAGAGATAAATGAATTGAAGAAGGAACTGTTAAACAAAAAGGAACCAGGACTTAAAAGATTTAGAAAATTCTCAGCTTATCCATATTGCAAAGAATGAGAAAGTATGTTTGAAAGAGAATACTAAGGGTGTGGCTGATCGACATTTGATAAGGAGATAAGTGTGTGCATGAACCATGGTCCTAGTCAGCCATCTCAACAGAAGCCATAAACAGAGATGGGATTATACCAGCAGAAAAACTGCCAGCTGGGACCAAAAAGAACAGAGAAAATGGGACAAAATTGAAAGAGTTGTGCATGTGCTATTTATTCCTCAAAAAAAGGGAAGAGTGAGGCTAAAGGCAATTTAGAGATCATCGGGGCTGCCACTCCCACCACAGGCCCAAGGGGCAGGGCTAGTTCTTCCTCAGTTTCAAAAGGCACAGTCACCTCAAAGAGCCTCATGGGCAGGGCTGCTGCTAAATGTTGGGCTTAGCTGGGACCCATCACTTTTTCCTTCCTTCTCATTTCTCCCCCTGTCCCTGCCTTTTTTTTTTTTTTTTTTTTTTTTTTTTTTGAGACACAGGCTCGCTCTGTCGCCTAGGCTAGAGTGCAGTGGTGCGATCTCGGCTTACTGCAGCCTCTGCCTCCTGGGTTCAAGCGATTCTCCTGCCTTCGTCTCCCTGGTAGCTGGGACTATAGGTGCCCACCACCATGCCCAGCTAATTTTTGTATTTTTAGTAGAAACAAGGTTTTGCTGTGTTGGTCAGGCTGGTCTTGAACTCCTGACCTCAAGTGATCTGCCTGCCTTAGCCTTCCAAAGTGCTGGTATTACAGACATGAGCCACCTGGCACCCGGCCTTATTTCTCTCTTTTTGGAATGGGACTGTCTCTATTGTACCTGTCCCACCTTCCTATTTTGGAAGCACATACTTATCTGGTTTCACAGGAGAAGAAATTTTGCCTCAGGATAAATTGTACCTCAAGTCTCACCCATATCAAATTTAGATGAGATTTAGTTGAGACTTTGGAATTTTCATCTTTAGAGTGGATGCTGGAATGAGTTAAGACTTGGGGTTGTTGGGATGGAAGGTATGTATTTTATGTGAGAAGAATATGAATTTGGGGAATCTATGGGTGGAATGTAATAGACTGAATTGAGTCTCCCCTAAGTCCATATGTTAAAGCTCTAACCCCCAATGTGATGGTATCTGGAGATGGAGACTTTGGGAGATAATTAGGCCATGAAGGTAGATTCCTCATGATGGTATTAGTGCTCTTATAACAAGGGACAGGAGATGGAGCCCTTTATCTCTCCACCATGTGAAGATACAGCAAGAAGGCAGAGTGCAGCCTTCTGCAAGCCAGGAAGAGAGTCCTCACCAGAACTTGACTATGCTGGTGCCCTGATGTTAGATTTTGTAGCCTCCAGAACTGTGAGAAATAAATGTCTGTTGTTTAAGCCACCTGGGCTATGGTATTTTGTTAAAGCAGCCTGAGCCAACTAAGACAACCATGGGACAGAGATTGTACATGGCCCAAAAAAAGCCTAAAATATTTACTGTCTGGCTGTGTTAGTCAGTTCAGGCTGCTATAACAAAATTATAATAGACTGGGTAGCTTAAACAACAGATATTTATTTCTCACTGTCTGGAAGCTAGGAAGTCTAAGATGAGGGTTCCAGGCCATTTGATTCCTGGTGAGGACACTCTTCTTGCTGTGCAGATGGCTACCTTGTTGCTATATCCTCAAATGATAGAGATAGAATGTGCTCTCTCTTATAATGGCACTAATTCCATCATGAGGACTCCACCCTAATAATCTAATTAGCTCCCAAAGGTTCCATCTTCAAGTACCATCACATTGGGAGTTAGGCTTCAACATATGAATTTGGAGAAAACACATTCAGTCCATAGCACTGGCCCTTTACAGATAAAAGTCTGCTGACCTCTGAGATAATCTGTAGCAGAAACTCTTTTTTTCATCCTCTCCTTCACTTCTAGTGAGTTGGCAAGAGTAGCTAATACTACCACCTTAATAGCATTTGAAACCTAACTAACCCCTGTCTCCATTTAAGCTCCACACATCAGTCAGAATACTCTTTCCAATGAAATTTAGCTTAGAATCCCTTAAGTAGTTCCCCATTACAATAAAGACCAATCTCCTCAAGATTGCCTACAAGGGTCTGCACAATGTGGCCCCGGCTAACCTCTGTAGCATCTTTTATCAACCCTTCCTTGCACTTGATGTAGCAGTCCATATAGGCCAATATGACATATTCTCTGTAGCCTAACTCTTGTACATATAGTTTGCTCTAACTGAAACATTCTTCTTCACTACCTCAACCCTCTTCCCCTGCCTAGTTCATATTCAATACTCATGACTCAGCAGGCAGTCATTCATAACTCTCCAGGTTGGATTAAGTACCTTTCCTCTTTGTTCTTACAGCACCCTATGTATTTCCTAAAAGAATTTCTCATCTTGTCTTATGCTTGTTTATCATTGCCACAAGACTGTGAGTATCTTGAGGATAGGGAATGTGTCTTCTTCCTCTCTGCATGCTTTGCACTTAGGACAATGCCTGAATCCTGGTAGGTATTCATTAAATGTTTGTTGAATAAATCAATGGTAAATCAAGCAGTGGTGCAGCTGCCTTACTGGTAACTCCAATACAGGCCACATATCTACAAATGATCTTCTCCCGCTCTACTAGATAGCTAGTAATCCTGACTATATGCTATATTCCATTTTCAGGTTAAGAGTTGCTAGTTATATAAGCAGTGTAGTAGTGGAATAAACTACTGTGTGGCTAGACTTGCCTTTTAGTAGGCTTCAATATATCCCCTCATTTTAGTTAAGTTGGTATGCTTACTGTCCTTTTGCTGACTGGAATCCATTCTTGCCTTTTCACTTGTAACTTTTCTCCTTGAAATCACAGGAGAAATTCATTAAAGGACCTTCTGATTAAATGACCACCTTCTCCTTCAAAATATAGCTAAAAATTCATTTATTCAAGGCAGCTTCTTTGAATAATGTATTTCCTCTTTGAAATTAAATATTTGATAGGTATCAACTCAATTTACATTTGTGTCTGGCATAAGCTAATTATGCTTCTCATATTTATTTACTTATTTTATTCATTTCAGGGACTCTACATCTTACATTGAGAAAGGGAATCTTCCATCTTTGGTTCTCTAACAGTTCTTAGCTCAGTTAATGAAATTAACACTCAGCAAATGCTTATTAATTAGATCTTATCAAAATTTTAATACAGAAAAGAAATTTGAAACTCACCTTGATTCATCTCTTTTATAACCCACATTTAATCAATCACCAAGGTCTGTTGATTCCACTTCCTAAATCTTTCTGAAATCCATATAACCTCTCCATTTATACTCCTTTCTCCTGCCACATTCAGGTATTCATCATCTATAGACAGTGGGACACTATAAAAGGATTTTAAAAATCAAGGTAGTAAAATCAGATTGGAGTTTAGAAAGAGCACTCTAGTTTCAGGATGGATAATGGATCATCAGGAGAGCAAGACAAGGCTGCAGTAATCCTGTTAGGATAGTTACCTCCTCGCTTCTCAGTGTTGTTTTTGGACCACTTTTTCTCCCTCCTTCCTCTAAAACCCAAGCTTCTTTGAAGATCATGCTTTCTTAATTATTCTAATGAAGACCAGTTTACTGTTGTCCACTTTATCCTTTCCCTGTCATCCTTGGCAACTTCATCATCATTAATGACAGTACTCTCAAAATTTTCATTTAAAACATTCCATACTCTAGCCACCTCTTATTACCATTCCAGTTCAATTATTCTGGCACTCCTCACCCCGATAATCCTTCAACCCCATAAAGAGCTCCAATTCATTGACCCTAAGCTCCTTTTCACTCTCTGTCATCTTGTTTCCTTTAATGTCCTCACTTCCCTCCTTAATGTCCTCACTTCCCTCCTTACAGAGCCCATATTCCATGGTCCATCATTTTAATCAATTCCCTGCAAACATTCTTAACTTCCTTGTCCCCTCTCTCTGTGCCATACTTCTCTGACAAAGCCCCAACCATGGTAAACTCAAGTTCCTACCTCCTGTGCAGCCAAGCAGCTGAAAATTGCTGGAGAAAAATTTTTCTTTTATGTTTTATTTTTTTAATTGACAAATACTGTGTTTTGTTATCTTGTACACATGATGTTTTGAAGTATATATACATTTTGGAATGGCTAAACCTAACCAATTAATAAATGGATTACTTCACATAGTTATTATTTTTGTGGTGCTAGCATGTAACGTCAACTCTGTTTTTCAAGAATACAATATCATCATTAACTATAGTCATTTTGCTGTATGATAGATCTCTTGAAATGTATTCCTCCTATCTAACTCTAATTATGTATCCTCTGACCAACATGTCTCCATCTTCCCTCCCCTCAATCACCCTAGCCTCTGATAACTACCATTATACTCACTTCTATGAGATCAAATTTTTTAGATTCCACGTATGAGTGAGATAATGCAGTATTTGTCTTCCTGTGCCTGGCTTATTTCCTTTAACATAAATTCCTCCAGGTTCATTCACGTTGCTGCAAATGACAGGATCTGACTCTTTTTATGGCTGAGTAGTATTACATTGTGTATGTATACCTCACTTTTTTCATCCACTCATCCATTGATGGACGCTTATGATGGAGAAAATTTTAAAAACTGCACTGGCTAGTATCATTTTAAACTCATCATGAAAAATCTCAAATTAGTACTCAATATAGCCAAATAATTCTTGCATAATTTCCTAGTAAAATCACTCACTCTCTAAGAAGACTGTGTCATACCATCTCCCCATCCTCAAACTGCCAACACCTCCTCACCCTTCACACTTTCAACTGATGACGTTGCTTCTTCCTTCAAAGAAAATGTAGAAGCAATAAGAGAATCTTCACAAACTGATGCCCCATATCCAATCACTTACCTGCATCTGTGCCTATATATTCCACCTTTCTTTCTGTTACAATCGTTGAAATATCTGTGCATCTAATCAAGGTCAATACTTCCATTTATGAACTAGATTCTATCTCTTTTTCATACTCAGAGACTATGCTCCTGAAGCAGTTCTATTCCTCTCTTTTGCGTCACCAAATTTTCCTTCCCTATTGGATCATCCTCATTAGCAAACATGTAATATCTCCCATATTAAAATAATATTCCAGGAGTGCCATCAGCAAGATGGCAGAATAGAAAAAAAAGACCCTCCTTCCCCCATGGTTTGAATAACAATTTATGGAACAATTGCCTTTATGACAAATTCAGAAATGAGTTAAAAGGTTGCTGCACCCCAGGCAAGTGCAAAGCCAACCTCACCAAAACCCAGTAGGAAAATTCATGGCATTTCTTCACCAGAGACTCTCCTCCCAGCTTGGTGCATTGTAACTGAGAGGAAACCCCTACCTCCTGACTTATCCTAGGGGGGAAAAGAAGTTGAATGTCCAACATTCTAACTTTTCAGGGTGTTATCTAAAAGATTGGTTTCTGTCTTGCCTGAATCTAAGAACTGACAGCAATGGGATGCCAGGTTGGGGGCCTGCTGAGAACAAAGGTGATCAATGTGGCTTGGCCTGGCACCAGAGTCTGTAGACCACAGACAGACATTATGTGGAGCTCCAATACCCTAGTTTACTACAGAAACAGAGAGATGGCAGTATCACAGACAGACATCAAGGGGAACTCCTGAATAGAAACTGATAAATCTCTTCAACTAGATGATTATATGCACAATCCCAGAAGAGTATGCATTCCCAGGAAAGGATTAGGAGGTCTCTGGATTCTCTAACTGGGCTAATTGGGGAATGTCCTCCTTGTATGCAACCAGACCACAAAGACTGAGAAAGGTAGCTGAGCTTTCAAATGTTAAAGTCTCAACAAGATATAGTAAGACATACGAAGAAACAAAGAAATGTGGACTATTCAAAGGAATAATTTAAACCTCCAGAAAGCACCCCTACAGACATAGAGAAATATAAATTACCAAAAACTCAAAATAAGCATCACCAGAATAATTGAAGAATTAAACAAGAACATAGATAGGCAACTAAACAAAATTAGGAAACTGACATATAAACAAAATAAGAATATCAACAAATAAATAAAAGTATAAAGAAGAATCAAACAGAAATTCTGGAACTGAAGTATCTAATAATCGAATTGGAGAAATTCACTGGAGGGATTCGATAGCAGAATTGACCAGGCAGAAAAAAGAATTAGTAAACTCATCAATAGGGCTTTGAAATTATTGAAAAAGAGAAGAAAAAAACAACAAAGAATGAAGAAAAATGAGGAGAGCCTAAGGGATTTATGGGGCACCAACAAGCAGAACAACATACACATGATGCAAATCACAAAAGGGGAAAAGAGAAATGAGTAGAGAGCTTATCTGAAGAAATGATGGCTGAAAACTCTCCAAATTTGATGAGAGAAAAGGACACACAATTTGAATAAACAAACAACTCCAGTTGGAATAAATCTAAAGAGACCTACACTGAGACCCATCAAAATCAAACTGTCAAAAGTCACAAAGACAGAATCTTGAAAGTGGCAAGAAAAAATGACTCATCACATATAAGGGAGCTTCTATTAAACTATCAGCTGGTTTCTCAGCAAAACCTTGCAGGCTAGAAAGGAGTGAAATAATATATTCAATTACTGAAGAACAAAACCTGCCCACCAAGAACATTATATTTTGTAAAACTGTCCTTCTAAAATGAAGGAGAGATTAAGACTTCCCAGATAAACAAAAGGAGAGGAAGTTGATCACCACTCAATCTGCCCCACAAGAAATGCTAAAGGGATCCTTCAAGTTGAAGAAAAAGGATGATAAATAGCAACACAAAACCATAAGAAAATATAAACCTTCTGATAAAGGTTTATTGTGTAGTATTGTAATATAAGCGTGTAAATCACTTTTAAATATGATATAAATTTTAAAAACAAAAGTAACAAATAATTATAGATCTATGTTAATGGATGCACATTATAAGGAAAGGATGCCCACCCTCAATATTACTATTGTTGAAGTACTGGGATTCCTAGCTAGAAAAATTAGACAAGAAAGAGAAGTAACAGAAATCTAAATTGGAAAAGATGAAGTAAAATTGTCTGTATTCACAGATGACATGATCTTATATGTAGAAAACCCTAAATATTCCATGTGCAATAAAAAGTATTATAACTAATAAATGATGTCAGAAAATTTGCAGGATACAAAAGCAATACATAAAATGCATTGCATTTCTATATATTAATGGTGACCAATCTAAGAAGAAAAATTAAGAAAAAATTCCCTTTATTTTATTTTATTTTTTATTATACTTTAAGTTCTGGGGTACATGTGCAGAACATGCAGGTTTGTTACATAAGTATACATGAGCCATGGTGGTTTGCTGCACCCATCAACCTGTCATCTACATTAGGTATTTCTCCTAATGCTATCCCTCCCCTAGACCCCACTCCCTGACAGGCCGAAGTGTGTGATGTTCCCCTCCCTGTGTCCATGTGTCCTCATTGTTCAACTCCCACTTATGAGTGAGAACATGCGATGTTTGGTTTTCTATTCTTGTGTTAGTTTGCTGAGAATGATGGTCTCCAGTGTCATCCATGTCCCTGCAAAGGACATGAACTCATCCTTTTTTATGGCTCTATAGTATTCCATGGTGTATATGTGCCACATTTTCTTTATCCAGTTTCACACTGATGGGCATTTGGGTTGTTTCCAAGTCTTTGTTATTGTGAACAGTGCTGCAATAAACATACGTGTGCATATGTCTTTATAGTAGAATGATTTATAATCCTCTGGGTATATACCCAGTAATGAGATTGCTGAGTCAAATGGTAATTCCAGTTCTAGATCCTTGAGGAATCTCCACACTGTCTTCCACAATGGTTGAACTAATTTACACTCCCACCAACACTGTAAAAGCGTTCCTATTTCTCCACATCCTCTCCAGCATCTGTTGTTTCCTGACTTTTTAATGATTGCCAATCTAACTGATGTGAGATGATATCTCATTATGGTTTTGATTTGCATTTTTCTGATGACCAGTGATGATGAGCTTTTTTCATATGTTTGTTGGCTGCATAAATGTCTGCTTTTGAGAAGTGTCTGTTCATATCCTTTGCCCACTTTTTGATGGGGTTTTTTTTCATGTAAATTTGTCTAAGTTCTTTGTAGATTCTGAATATTAGCCCTTTGTCAGATGGATAGATTGCAAAAATTTTCTCCCATTCTGTAGGTTGCCTGTTCACTCTGATGGTAGTTTCTTTTGCTGTGGAGAAGCTCTTTAGTTTAATCAGATCCCATTTGTCTATTTTGGCTTTTGTTGCCATTGCTTTTGGTGCTTTAGTCATGAAGTCTTTGCCCAAGCCTATGTCCTGAATGGTATTGCGTAGGTTTTCTTCTAGGGTTTTTATGGTTTTAGGTCTTATGTTTAAGTCTTTAATCCATCTTGAGTTAATTTTTGTGTAAGGTATAAGGAAGGGATCCAGTTTCAGCCTTCTGCATATGGCATCAAAAAGGATGAAATACTTAGGAATAAACTTAACCAAGTTAGTGAAACACTTGTACAGTGAAAACTACAAAATGTTGCTAAGATAAATCAAAGAAAGGTACAAATAAATGAAAAGGCATCTCATGCTTATGGATTGGAAGGCTTAATGTTGTTAAAATGTCCACACTACCCAAAGTGATCTACAGATTAAATCCAATGCCAATCAAAACTCCAATGGAATTTGTTGTAGAAACAGAAAAAAACCTTCCTAAAAGTCATACGGAATCTCAAGGGACCCTGAATAGTCAAAATAATCTTGAAAAATGAGACCAAAATTGGAGGCCTCGCACTTCCCAATTTCAAAACATGCAACAAAGCAACAGTAATCAAAATAGTATTGATGTATGAAAAAGTCTTTATCTCTCACTTTTGAAGGATCATTTTGCTGGATATATAATTCTACATTGGTAGTTGTCCCCCCTTTAACACTTTAAGGTTGTCATTCCATTGTGTTCTTGCTTGCACAGTTCCTGATGAGAAGTCCACTGCAATTCTTATCTTTGTTTCTCTGTAGGTAAGGTGTTTTTCTCCCCACTAGGCTGCCTTCAAGAATATCTCTTTGTCTTTGGTTTTCTGCAGTTTTAATATAATATGCCTATGTGTGAGGTCCTGCTTGTTTATTTTAAGGGGTGTGTGTGTGTGTTTATTTATAATGCATTTGTTAATGTGTCTATTTTTATGCCAGTATCATATTGTTTTGATTACTATTGCTTTGTAATATATTTTGATATCAGGTAGTACGATGCCTCCAGCTTTGTTCTTTTTGCTCAAGATTGCTTTAGCCATTCAGGGTCTTAAGTTGAAAACTTTTCCTTTCAGATCAGGAACAAGACAATGATGTTCACTCTTCCTACTCTTACTCCACATAGTACTGGAAGTTGTAGCCAGAGTAATTAGGCAAGAAAAAGAAATAAAAGACATGCAAATAAGAAAGAAAGAGATGAAATTGTCTCTGTTCACTGATGAAATAATCTTATATATAGAAAACCCTAAAGAGACTACCAAAAAACTGTTAGACTTAATGAATTCAGTAAAATCAACATACAAAAATCATTAATGCTTCTAAACCCTAACAATGAACTAACTGAAAAAGAAATCAAGAAAACAATGCTATTTGTAATAGTTGCAAAAAAATACTTAGGAATAAATTTAACCAAGGAGATTAATAATCTCTACACTCAAAACTATAAAACATTGATTAAATAAATTGGAGAACACACAAATAAATGAAAAAAATTCCATCTTCATGGATTGGAAGAATTAATATTGTTAAAATATCTATACTATTCAAAGTGATCTACAGATTCAATGCAGCTCCTATCAAAATTTCAATTACATTTTTCACAGAAATAGAAAAAATCCTAAAATTCTGACTGATAATTTCAACACCTGTGTCATATGTAAGTCTGGTTCTGATCTTGCTTTGTCTCTTCAAATTGTGTTATTTCTTGCCTTAGCAAGTTTTGTAATGTTGTTATTGTTAAAAGCCAGACATCTTGTATAGAGCAATAGCTACTGAGGTAAATAGGATTTTACCATGAATATTTATATTAATCTGGCCTGGAGTTAGGTTGTGTTTGATGTTTGTTGTCTCTGTGGGTACCAGAAGCATTAAATTTCTCTAGTGATTTTGCTTTTGTCTTCTCTCTTGGCCTTGGCCCTTCCCTTTGTGCTGTACCTCAGAGACAGGCTGTCTCTTGCAGCTCTTCCAGCTGTAATCCACTGTCATTTTAACTGGAGGCTTATTAGCTTGTTGTAGGATGTGGGGGGATGAGGGCATTCTACAATCTTCAGATTCTCAGTCTTTGGAGTGCATAGTGGGCCTGTGTCTTGGAAGTGTGACTTTCACAATTGTTTTTGTTTTTCTTCCAGGGTGTGGTAGATTGAACTGTAACCCTCAAAAAGATATGTTGAAGTCCTAATCCCTGGTACCTGTGAATGTGACCTTATTTAGAAAGCCTCTTTGCAGATGTAATCAAGTTAAAATGAGGTCACACTGGATTAGGGTGTGTTCTAAATCCAATGACTGCTATCTTTATAAAGAGAGAAATATTTGAAGACAGAGATTAGATATTGAGAAGAAGGCCATGTGAATATGAAAGCAGAGATTGGAGTCATGCTGGCACAAGCAAAGTAAAGCCAAGGATTGCCAGCAACCATAAGAAACTAGAAAAGGCAAGGAAAAACTCTCTCCCAAAGGGAGCATGGCCTTACCAACCCTCCAAGACTATGAGAAAATACACTGTTGTTTTAAATCACCTAGTTTGTGTAATTTGTTATGGCAGCCTTAGAAGACTCATACACATAGGTAAAGTATTCCCTCCTGCCAACTAATACTTTCTGTGGTTGTAACATTCCTAGTCTATATCTTTGAAACCCTCTCCCTTGTATATTAAGGCTTTCTTTTCTTTATTTTTTTTTTCCCTTAGGTAAGACAGGGAGATGGAGTGGGGCTGGAGCAGGCTGAGTTGCCTTCCCCTAGTTGAGAAGGGATTTCACTATTGCCCTCTGTTATTTTTGTCTTTCTCCCAACTTGTAGGCTAATCTTAAAAATAAATGGCTAGAGGTCCTGTCAACTCCACAAAAAGTATTTTCAGACCACACAAAAGGTATTTATCATTGCATAACAATGTGAATTGTACACTTAAAATGGTTAAGATAGTAAATTTTGTACTATGTGTTTTCTTACCACAATTTTATCATTCCAATTTTTGATATATGTGCTGCCAAAGCAAATATTTCTTACCACAAGTTTTAAAAAGTATCTGTCTTCACATATCTCTTACCAAAATGATCTTCATGTTGCTGCCAAGCACAAGTCAGAGACTTGGAGGCTGTATGGTGCCAATGGACAGCTAAAGGAAGTAAGCTTTTGAAGTTGGGCTGTGGAAGGGCCGGATATATGACTCCTCCCTTCAGCAAGTCCTGAAGCCTGCTGTGTAGGTGGGACAATCTGTGGTACCACATCCTAGAAGATTGGATAATAACAAGTTAGTAGTAATATACAACAACTTTTATGAGGCTATAGGAATAACACTACAGATATAATTATGTAAAATGATAGATTTAATGATCTCAATACAGAGGATTAAACAAAGGAGAAATTGTGAAAAGTTAAGCATAAGTGATCTATAACCATTACTTACATTTTCTCATTAGCCACTCTTATTTTATGTCATACAATCTTCCTTTTGGCCTACTACCTAACTGAAGCAGTGCTTTAAAAAATTCACTAATCTTAACCTTCCAAATACATACAGTCATCTGCATAATGACATTTCTGTCAGTAACAGACCACATATATGATGGTGGTCCCATAAGATTATAATGGAGCCGAAAAATCCTATCACCTAGTGACATGGTAATGTAGCACAATGCATTACCTTTTCTATGTTTAGATGTGTTTACATACACAAATGCTCAGCGTTATGTTACAATTGCCTACAGTATTCAGTACAGTCACATGCTATGCAGGTTTGTAGCCTAGGAGCAACAGGCTATATATATCATATAGCCTGGACGTGTAGTAGGCTATACCATCTGGGTTTGTTAACACTCTAGGATGTTCATACAACCATGAAATTGCTGAATGAGGCATTTCTCAGAATGTATCCCTGTCGTTATCCTGTCAACTGACCCATAATTGTAAAAGGATTATTTTTCATGTCTCATCCTTCTGGGTCTCTCTGCTTGTGACACTACTGATCACCCCTATTCCGACTATGTGAAACTTTCTTCTCCGCTGGTTATGTGTGCTGTGGGCAAGTTACTTAAACCCTCAGTGACTCCATTTCTTCCTTTGTAAAATGAGGTTGATAATAGTATTTATCTCATGGCTTTACTGTGAGGACTAAAATACTTAGAATTATATGTTCCATACTAAGCCCTACATATGTATCACTGCTATTACTATCGTTATTACGGCTGTTGTTAGGCATAAACTGTATGTTGGGAAAATGCCTTGATAAACCTGCTTGGAGTTGGTGATGCTGAGTAGCATAGTTTTAGAAAAATTAATAAAACAACACCATTTGCATAAGGTCTTAAAAGGAATTAATTTGTCCTGTGGCAGAAGACTGAGAGAGCTATGTGATTGCAGATAGGCTGTGTGGTTCTCAATGTGAACCTTCTCAATTACACCCTCAAATATGCAGTAGTGTAATTAAACCCACAAAATGCTTATGTTGAGTGGACTGGTGAGTGCCTGTGTGTGTGTGCGTGCATGCATATGTGTGGGTATGTGAGTTGTAAGCTGATGAAAGGACTGAACTTCATGCTGATATGGGATGAAACCAATCACATAAATTAAAGCCATAGCTAGAGATATAATAGAATTTACTAATCACTAGGGAGCAGTCTGTAATTACAGGATAGAGAATGGAAGGCTAAAGTCAAATTTATTGAGATTTTGTGGCTGAGGGCAAAGAGGAGAGCACAGAAACTCCTCTGCTGATATCTGGGTTACATTTATTTCTTCACTGTCTCTTGTTTCCAACCTCCTACCTACAGATACTGTCTGAAACAGGGGCTGGCAATCTGTGCCCCACAAACTAAAAATGGATTTTATACTTTTTAAGGAGTTGTAAAGAAAAACAAAGATGAGTATGACACCAAGACTCCAGACCAAGACCAGACTAGAATTTCTTCTTTGTAGTCTATGAAGTCTACAATACGTGCTATCTGGATCTTCAAAGAAAAAAAATTTCCAACTCCTAGTCAAATATTAAATTTTTAATCAAATACTCTTCTCCCACTACATCGAAAAATCTCCCAAAAATCTACTCTTAAGTATATTCACTCACTTCATTATTTCACAAAATAAACATTACTAATAGGTACTTTTTTTTTTTTTTTTGAGATGGAGTCTTGCTGTGTCGCCCAGGCTGGATTGCAGTGGTGTGATCTCGGCTCACTGCAAGCTCCGCTTCCTGGGTTCACGCCATTCTCCTGCCTCAGCCTCCCGAGTAGCTGGGACTACAGGCGCCCGCCACCGCGCCCGGCTAATTTTTTGTATTTTTAGTAGAGACAGGGTTTCACCGTGTTAGCCAGGATGGTCTCGATCTCCTGACCTCGTGATCCGCCCGCCTCGGCCTCCCAAAGTGCTGGGATTACAGGCGTGAGCCACCACGACCAGCTATAATAGGTACTTTCTTAAGTATTAAGATACAAACATAAATAAATCAGCAGTCCTAGCCACCATTCAAGATGTTCACAAACTAGCAGGGAAGAAAGACAAGTACAGGGTGATAACTACTACTATTTATAATAGTTTTAAGCATACAACACAGTGAAAGGTGCAAAGGAGTAAGAAGTTAACGATGCCTGAGGAAAGTGGTGGAGCTCCACATGACTAGTGTTCTTTGAAGAAGGTTTCGTTGTTTTATATTAACTTAAAAATAAAACTGATTGTAAAAAAAAAAAAAAGATGGGATTGTTGGAGGTGTTGGAAATAATCCACACAACCCTGAAATATATAAAATAATAAGTAAAAGCCTCTTTCTTTCATTATTTACCACCCCATTCTTTCAAGGAAACTGTTGATGAGGTTTGGCATATACAATGACACATATAATTAAAATCTCCACACCTGCTATAGACACATACAGAAATACATATGTATTTAAACCATAAAGAATGGTAGATTCCAAGGGTTGGTTGGTTCCAAGTCTTTGCTATTGTGAATAACGCCGCAATAAACATACGTGTGCATGTGTCTTTATAGCAGCATGATTTATAGTCATTTGGGTATATACCCAGTAATGGGATGGCTGGTTCAAATGGTGTTTCTAGTTCTAGATCCCTGAGGAATCGCCACACTGACTTCCACAATGGTTGAACTAGTTTACAGTCCCACCAACAGTGTAAAAGTGTTCCTATTTCTCCACATCCTCTCCAGCACCTGTTGTTTCCTGACTTTTGAATGATTGCCATTCTAACTGGTGTGAGATGATATCTCATAGTTAGTGGGTGCAGCGCACCAGCATGGCACATGTATACATATGTAACTAACCTGCACAGTGTGCACATGTACCCTAAAACTTAAAGTATAATAAAAAAAAAAGAATGGTAGAAAACAAAGTCTCTCCTCCCCCATTTCCCATAATCTCACTACTCAAATGTTACCAGTTTCAATTTTTAGAAATCAGCCCAAGCAAAACTGGATATCCATATGCAGAAGAATGAGACCCCTACCTCTTGCCATATACAAAAAATACAATCTAAGTGAATTAAAGACTTAAATCTAAGACCGCAAACTATGAAACTACTACAAGAAAACATTGGGGAAACATACCAGGACGTTGGTCTGGGCAAAGATTTCTGGAGTAAGACTTCAAAAGCACAGGCAAGCTAAGCAAAAATGGACAAATGGGATCACATCAAGTTAAAAAGCTACTGTACATCAAAGGATACAACCAACAAAGTGAACGGACAACCTGGAGAATGGGAGAAAATAATTTGCCAACCACCCATCTGACAAGGGATTAATAATCAAGCAATTTGCAAACTGGCAGCAGGTATCTGAAATTCACACAACTGACAAAGTATTAATATCAAGAATATTTAAAGACATCCTACAGGCTGGGCGCGGTGGCTCACGCCTGAAATCCCAGCACTTTGGGAGGTCAAGGCGGGTGGATCACAAGGTCAGCAGTATGAGGCCAGCCTGACTAACATGGTGAAACCCTGTCTCTACTAAAAAATACAAAAATTAGCCGGGTGTGGTGGCACACACCTGTAATCCCAGCTACTCAGGAGGCTGAGGCAGGAGAATCGCTTGAACCCAGGAGGCAAAGGTTGCAGTGAGCTGAGATTGCACCACTGCACTCCAGCCTGGGCAACAGAGTGAGACTCTGTCTCAAAAAAAAAAAGACATCCTACAAGTCAATAGGAAAAGCAAACAATATGTGAGCAAATAGTATGAACAGACATTTCTAAGAGAAAACACATATGGTCAATATGGTCAATCAATTCATGAAGAGATGTTCAACCTCATTAATGATTAGGGAATTGTAATCTAGCCACAGTGAGATATGATATAACCATCTGATCGGCAAAAATTAAGATGTCTGACAATAGCAAGTATAGAGGTCTTGCACATCTTTCATTGAATTCATTCCTAAGTGATTTCTTGTGCTATTACAAGCAGCATTTTAAAATTTCAATTTGTAATTGCTAACAGTATACACAATGCAACTGACTTTTATATTCTGACCTGGAATGCTGTAATCTTATTAAAAACAGTTATTACTTCCAGTAAGCGCTTTGGAAATTTCTCAGCATTTTCTATATAAGGAATGTCATATATGAATAGAGTTCTACATCTTCTTTTGCAAACTTTATACCTTTTGTTTGTTTTTTTGCTGCATTGTGCTCACTAGTTAGGAGGAGTAAGCATGGACAACCTTGCCTTGTTCCTGATCTTAGGGGAAAACATTCTAGTTTCATGATTAAGTATGTTGTTAGCCATGTTTTTGGATTTTTTTGTTATTGTTATTAATGGCCTTTTTCTGGTTGGGGAAGTTTCCTTCAATTCCTAGTTTTCTGAGAGTATTTATCAGGAATATGACTTGAATTTTAGCAAATGTACTTTCTACATCTATTATTTTATGGCTTGTTGCTTTATTCTAGTAAAGTGGTTAATTATTCTGATTGACTTCCTATGTTAAAACAACCTTGCATTTCTGGAATAAACCCCATTTGATTATGATATATTATCCTTTTTATACATTGTTGGATTCAATATGCTGAAATTTTGTTTCAGTATTTTGCATCTAGATACATGAGGAATACATGGTCTGGTGTGTGTATGTGTGTGTGTCATCTTTATCAGGTATTTTATCAGATTTATGCTGGGTTTTTAAAATTGTACTTTAAGTTCTGGGATACATGTGCAGAACGTGCAGGTTTGTTACATAGGTATACAAACCATGGTGGTTTGCTGCACCCATAAACCCGTCACCTACACTAGGTATTTCTCCTAATGCTATCCCTCCCCTAGCCCCCACTCCCCGACAGGCCCCAGTGTGTGATGTTCCCCTCCCTGTGCCCATATGTTCTCATTGTTCAACTGCCACTTATGAGTGAGAACACGTGGTGTTTGGTTTTCTCTTCCTGTGTTAGTTTGCTGAGAATGATGGTTTCCAGCTACATCCATGTCCCTGCAAAGGACATGAACTCATCCTTTTTATGGCTGCATAGTATTCCGTGGCGTATATGTGCCACATTTTCTTTATCCAGTCTCAAATTGATGGGCATTTCGGTTGTTTCCAAGTCTTTGCTATTGTGAACAGTGCTGCAGTCAACATACGTGTGCATGTGTCTTTATCATAGAATGATTTTTTTTTGGTCTTGCAAAATCAGTTTTATTGTAATATGCATATATGAAAATTTACCCATGACGCATAGTCGCAATCCTAATTTAACTTGTCCTAATTAAACTAATCCTAAAGTAACTAATTTTACTTCCATTTTTATTATGTGTAAAAATAAGTTCTTTCTATAATGTTTTGTACTATTGGTCTACTTGCTTGCTTGCTTTTCCATCCATTGCAATATTTGGGAATGGATTACAAAAAGATACTTGGATAAGTAGCACTGAAAGCTGTTAAAAACAGAATATCAATTCCTGGAGTATGTTTCTATCTGGATGCACACGAATGAAATAATTGAACTCTCAAAGTTCTTTTCACGCCCTTAATGCAATGAAGCAATTCCTGAAGCAACACATTCACATTTCATAGCTGATTTACATGTTTCCTTTTGCTAGCCTTCTCTTTTGGACTAAGTTTTCTCCTTACTAATGTCAGTTCAAACTGGTGAGACTTCAGACAAGTGGTTTCTCAATCCTGATGGCACAATAGAGTGATGTGGGGAACTTTAGAAAAGTTCTGATGATCCGGCCCTGCCCCTAGAGACTGTGATTAAATATTTTGAGTGTATATGAACCACTTGGTTATTTGGTTACTATGTCATCAAAGCAGGTTAAAAACGAGGGGAAAAGCCATTTTTTTCTTCAGCCTGGCTATCTTGACAACTAACAAATTATTTTTTACCCCCAAAAGAAAAGAAAAATGGGACCAAAGATATTTTTATTTTTAGTAAATAAAGCGCATCAACTCTCAAAAGGTGCTTGGCCCTTTAAACGGCATGGCAATGCACAGAAAGACAGTTGGGTGAGGCTGCATGCCCTTCATATCCATTTCAACACCTACCTCAGGTCCCGAAATAAATATTTTTAATATTGTCTCATTCTGGACTGTTCCAACATGCACTATATCAGCTTGTCTACTTATTCTAATGTAACTGCATACAAGTTTCCAGCAGCTCATGTATTTTCTTTTTTTTTTATTATACTAAAAGTTTTAGGGTACATGTGCACAACATGCAGGTTTGTTACATGTGTATACATGTGCCATTTGGTGTGTTGCACCCATTAACCCGTCATTTAACATTAGGTATTCTTCCTAATGCTATCCCTCCCCCCTCCCCCCACCCCAAATCCTTTGGGTATATACCCAGTAATGGGATTGCTGGGTCAAATCGTATTTCTAGTTCTAGATCCTTGAGGAATTGCCACGCTGTCTTCCACAATGGTTGAATTAATTTACATTCCCACCAACAGTGTAAAAGCGTTCCTATTTCTCCACAGCCTCTCCAGCATCTGTTGTTTCCTGACTTTTTAATGATCACAAAATAAGTTAGGAAATGTTACCTCCACTTCACTTTTCAGTTCTAGTATTTCCACTTGGTCCTTATTTAGAAATTCTGTTTATCCTCTGAAGTTTTCCATCTGTTCATTCATTCCACTTATTTGCTCCTGTAAGTTCTCTAACATATTTACAATAACAGTTTTAATGTCCTGGTCAGAAAACACCAGTATCTGGGTTATCTGTGAGTCTGCCTTTATTGACTATTGTCCTCCCTCCTTATTTTGACTATTTATTCATTTTGTTATATATGTAGTATTTTTTGGAATGTTGGATATTGTGGATGGCATGTTTTAGATGGTTTTGTAAATAACCTTTATCAGAAGTTACTTTTTATTTCTAGTTTGCTAAAAGACTTTTTCTCTCATAAATGGATGTTGAATTTTAGGGGGTTTTTTGCATTTATTGATTTGACTGTATGATTTTTCTCCTTTGTTTCTGTGGTGAGTTACCTTGATTCACTTTCAAAATGTAAACCAACTTTGCAACGCTGGCATAAACCAAACTACAATAGGGTATATTATCCTTTTAATACATCACTGTTTACAATTTTCTAATAGTTTGTTCGAAATTTTGCATCTATATTGATGTGTAAAATTAACCCCAAATTTTCCTTTCTCATATTTTCCTTATAATATTTTAGTTACAGTATTATTCTAACTTTATAAAAAGAGTTGTAAAGACATCTATTTTCTTCTGTTCTCTGGAAAATGTCATGTGAGATTGATATTATTTCTTTCTTAAATTTTGATAGAATTACTCAGTGAAGGCATCTGAGTCTTGGCTTTACTTTGTGAGATGGGTTTGAGTTACTTAATAGTTATAGGTCAGTGCAGAAATTTATCTTCTTGTGTTCTTTTTGGTAAGTTATGTTTCCTAGGAATCTATGTATTTTATTTAAATTTTTAGTATACTGACTTAAAATTATTTACAATATCCAATTGTAACTGTTCTGTTTTATGATATATAATGGTAGCTCCTGTCTCATTCCTAATATTGGTTATTTATGCTTTCTCTCTCTTCTTTTGTTTCTTTATCCATATTTCTAGTGGTATTATCAATTTTATTAGTCTTTTCATAAAAGAAACTTTCGGTTTCAATAATGCTGTCTGTCAAATATGTCTTTCTTACAGGAAATTCTGTTCTTTGCTTCCTTCTACATTCTTTAGGATTAATTTTCTATTGTTTTTCCAATTCCCTGAGATGGATCCATATGTCATTGATTTTTTAGCCTTCCCTCTTTTGTGGAATATGCATTTTAAGGACACAAATTTCCCTTACAGTAATGGTTAAACAGTATCCCTTTGAATTTTGAGATGCTATATTTCCATTTCTCAGTCAGCTCAAAATATTTTCTATTTTCCATTGCAATTTTTAAAAATTTGGCCCACAGGTTATTTTAAAGTATACTACGAATTTTAGGGAGATTTTCTAATTTATTTCTTGTTTTCTAACTTAATGTCGGTGTGGCCAAAAAATACTATAATTGTTTAAAGTTTTTGAGATTTGCTTTATGGTTCAACACATCACGTATTTTTCTATGTGCAGAAAAGAATATGTATTCTGCAATTGTTGCATGTGGTTGTCTATATATGTCAATTAGGTCAAGTTTGTTAATATTACTGTCCAACTCTTCTATATAATTATTGGTTTTCTCTTTTTTGTCTGATATTCTATCAGTTACTAAGGGATATATTTTAAGATCTCTGATTATGATTGTGAATTTATTGGGCATCAGTAAATTTTTGCTTTGCCTATTTTGAGTGTTAAGTGCATACAAATCAGAATAATTGTATCTTCTTGGTGGATTGCCCCTGTTATCATTATAAAATAGCTCTATATTTAGTAAATATTTCTACCTTAAAGTCACCTTTGTCTGGTATTAATATAGCTATATCAGCTTTCTTTTGGGTAGTATCTGCATTCTATACTTCTTCCATCCTTTTACTTTCAATCTTCCTATATCTTTACATTTTATATATCTCTTATAAACAAGATGTAGATTTTGTATTTTTTAACCATTCTAATAATCTTTGTCATTTAACTGAGGTATTCAGTCCATTTACATTTACTATAATTACTGATATATTTAACTACTATATCACTATTTACTTTCTGTTTGTCTTGCCTATTCTGTTATCTTTTCTCTCCTTGCTTTGTTTTGTACTAATATGGTAATTTGTATTATTCAATTTACTCCTTGTTTAATTGTTATACATTCTTTTACTGTTTTTAGTGATTATTCTATGAATAATAACATATATATATGACATATTAAAGTGTAGCACAAATTAGAGGGTTTATGTTAACTCCATTTATCTTCCTCCCTCAAGTGCTATTATTGTGTATTTTAATTGCATACACATGCACGCCACATGACATTACTATTTTTATTCATTCATTCATTCATTCATTCATTCATTTATAGATTCAGAGCCTCACTCTGTCACCCAGGCTGGAGTGCAGTGGCATGATCATGGCAAACTGCAGCCTCAAACTCCTGGGCTCAAGATCCTCACCTCAGCCTCTTGAGTAGCTGGGACTACAGGCATGCACTACCTTGCTTTGCCAAGACATTACTATTTTTTAAAATATGATCAATGAACATTCAGATCTACACACATATTTAACCTCCCCCCTGCACTTCATTCATTATATATTTCCAAGATTTCATTTAGGATCAGTTTAATTCTGCCTGAAGATCCTTAATATTTCCTTTGGTTTTTGGTGACAGGTTCCCTAAGTTATGGACCATCTAAAAACATCTATTTTACTTCCATTTTAAAAGGCTGGATATAGAATTTACCAGATAAAATTTTAGGTTGACAGTTAATTTTGTCAGCATTTTGAAAATGTAGTTCTATTGTCTTCATGTTGTTTTTGTTGAAAAGTCAAAGCCAATCTAATTGCTATTCCTTGAAAGGTAATACTTTTTTTTTCTCCAAATGCTTTTAAGACTTTTTTTTCTTTATTTTTTTGGCAGTTCTTACTAAAATACACCTAGATGAGGGTTTTTTATTTATTTATTCTGCTTCGGGTTATGGTACTTTTTGAATCCACGAACTGATGCTTGTGACAGGCAGATTTCTAAGATGACCTCCAGTTACCCTTGCTGTTGTAAAATCTTTTCCCCTGGAGTGTGAGAGGGATTATGAATATGATAAGGTTTCACTTGCATTATTACATTATGTATATGGGACAGCTGACTTTAAGAAAGGGGAATGGCCCTTGGTTGGGATGACCTGATGCAGCAATCCTTTGAAAGAGACTGGTCTCTTCTTTTTTTTTTTCTTTTTTTAATTATACTTTAAGTTCTAGGGTACATGTGCACCATGTGCAGGTTTGATACATAGGTATACATGTGCCATGTTGGTTTGCTGCATCCGTCAACTCATCATTTACATTAGGTATTTCTCCTAATGCTATCCCTTCCCCAGCTCCCCACCCCCTGACAGGCCCCAGTGTGTGATGTTCCCCACCCTGTGTCCAAGTGATCTCATTGTTCAATTCCCACCTATGAGTGAGAACATGCGGTGTTGGTTTTCTGTCCTTTTGATAGTTTGCTGAGAATGGTTTCCAGCTTCATCCATGTCCTGCAAAGGACATGAACTCATCCTTTTTTATGGCTGCATAGTATTCCATGGTGTATATGTGCCAAATTTTCTTAATCCAGTCTATCATTGATGGACATTTGGGTTGGTTCCAAGTCTTTGCTATTATGAACTGTGCTGCAATAAACATACGTGTGCATGTGTCTTTATAGCAGCATGATTTATAGTCCTTTGGGTATATACCCAGTAATGGGATGGCTGGGTCAGATGGTATTTCTAGTTCTAGATCCCTGAGGAATCGCCACACTGACTTCCACAATGGTTGAACTAGTTTACAGTCCCACCAACAGTGTAAAAGCGTTCCTATTTCTCCACATCCTCTCCAGCACCTGTTGTTTCCTGACCTTTTAATGATTGCCATTCTAACTGGCGTGAGATGGTATCTCATTGTGGTTTTGATTTGCATTTCTCTGATGACCAGTGATGATGAGCACTTTTTCATGTGTCTGTTGGCTGCATAGATGTCTTTTGAGAAGTGTCTGTTATATCCTTTGCCCGCTTTTTGATGGGGTTGTTTTTTTCTTGTAAGTTTGTTTGAGTTCTTTGTAGATTCTGGATATTAGCCCTTTGTCAGATGGGTAGATTGCAAAAATTTTCTCCCATTCTGTAGGTTGCCTGTTCACTCTGATGGTAGTTTCTTTTGCTGTGCAGAAGCTCTTTAGTTTAATTAGATCCCATTTGTCAATTTTGGCTTTTGTTGCCATTGCTTTTGGTGTTTTAGTCATGAAGTCCTTGCCCATGCCTATGTCCTGAATGGTATTGCCTAGGTTTTCTTTTAGGGTTTTTATGGTTTTAGGTCTAACATTTAAGTCTTTAATCCATCTTGAATTGGTCTCTTCTTAGTGAAAGAGACTTGAAGCAAGAAAGGGAGTTGATGCCAGGAAGATTTTTCATTGGCTTTGAAGATGGAGATAACTACGTGGCAAGTAAGGCAGGCAGTCTCTAGAAGATGAGAGTGAGTTACAGCTGACATGCAGCAATGAAACAGGGACTTCAGTCCTATGGTTACAAGGAACTGAATTCAGCCAACCTGAATGAGGTTACATGTGGATTGTTAGCCATAGCCTCCAGAAAGGAATGTAGCCTGGCCAACATTGTGATTTCAGCCTTTAATACTGTGACCAGAGAACTCAGTCATGCCACACCTGGACTTCTGACCTATTATCGGGGGACCTGCCCTGATAATCACGTAGGTTCTTTTCTATTTTCCTAAGCATCGGCTGGCTTGAGAAATAAAAGGACAGAGTACAAAAGAGAGAAATTTTAAAGCTGGGCGTCCGGGGGAGACATCACACATTGGTAGGATCCGTGATGCCCCACAAGCCACAAAAACCAGCAAGTTTTTATTAGGGAGTTTCAAAAGGGGAGGGAGTATATGACTAGGTGTGGGTGACAGACATCAAGTACTTAACAGGGTAATAGAATATCACAAGGCAAGTGGAGGCAGGGCGAGATCACAGGACCACAGGACGGAAGCGAAATTAAAATTGCTAATGAAGTTTTGGGCACCACTGTCATTGATAACATCTTATCAGGAGACAGGGTTTTGAGATCAACCGGTCGGACCAAAATTTATTAGGCAGGAATTTCCTCTTCCTAATAAGCCTGGGAGCGCTATGGGAGACTGGAGTTTATTTCACCTCTGCAATCTCGACCATAAGAGACAGGTACGCCCCGGGGGGGCCAGTTCAGAGACCTACCCCTAGGTGCGCATTCTCTTTCTCAGGGATGTTCCATGCTGAGAAAAAGAATTCAGCGATATTTCTCCCATTTGCTTTTCAAAGAAGAGAAATATGGTTCTGTTCTGCCCACCTCACCGGCGGTCAGAGTTTAAGGTTATCTCTCTTATTCCCTGAACAACTGCTGTTATCCTGTTCTTTTTTCAGGGTGCCCACATTTCATATTGCTCAAACACACATGCTGTACAATTTGTGTAGTTAACGCAATTATTACAGGGTCCTGAGATGATATACATCCTTCTCGGCTGACAGGATTAAGAGATTAAAGCAAAGACAGGCCTAGGAAATCACAAGGGTATTGATTGGGGAAGTGATAAGTGTCCATGAAATCTTTACAATTTATGTTTAGAGATTGCAGTAAAGACAGGCATAAGAAATTACAAAAGTATTAATTTGGGGAACTAATAAATGTCCATAAAATCTTCACAATCCACATTCTTCTGTCATGGCTTCAGCCGGTCCATCTTCACAATCCACGTTCTTCTGTCATGGCTTCAGCCGGTCCCTCCGTTTGGGGCCCCTCACTTCCCACAACAACCTATAGAACTGTTAGCTACTAAATGGATGTTGTTTTAAACCACTAAGTTTGTGGTAATTTGATATGCAGCTATAGAAAAATAATGCAATGCTGTATTACTTTTCAAAAATTCCTCATCATCACGTCTTCAAATATTGTTTCTGTACCATTCTCTCTCCTTTTTTTCTAGGACTCCTATTGCACATATATCAGATCTTTACACATATTAGGTGCCAGACACTGTTAAAGGTGCTGAAAATATATCAGCAACCAAAAATATTCCTATCCTCATGAAGCACCTTTTAATGACATCCTGATCCCCCCTACACCTAAACTGTTTCCTCCCACAGAGTTCCTCCTCACAGTAAATTCTAGTCTCATTCAACCAGTTGCGTAACTCAAAAATCAGTGCTTCAAACTCAATACTTCATTAAAAAAAGTTTTCCCCCCAGTCAATTATCAAGTCATGATAACTTTTATCCCCTAAATGATTCTCAAACTTCACCCACCGTAGTGTATCTCTACTTGCCAACATGCCTGTCCAGGCCCATCATTATTTCTCACTTAAAGACTGCAACAGCCTTCTAATTGACCTATCCACTCTTGCCCTCCCTTCAAACTTTTTGCACATGGTAGGAAGAGTTAACTAAAATATGTCAGTGTGTCACTCCATTTGAATGTCTCCCTAGGCTTTTCAATGTAAAATCCAATGTCCTTAATGTAATGCCTTCTACTACCTGGTTCTGAGCTACCTCTCAGCCTAACTTCCTGCTACTTACCTCCTTGTACTTTATTGCTTAACCCCAGATTTACCATGTTCTTTCATATTTGAAGAAACTCATGTTCATGCTCTTTGTTCAAACTGGAAGCCCTTCCCTTCCTATTCTGCCTTTTATTCATCTTTTAAGAATCAGTCTAGATATCATCTCATCTAAGAAGTCTTCTCTAAACTCCCAGAATAAACCAGTAGCTTTCTTTTGTTCTCTCATAATAGTCTTTATGTGTTTCTTCTTAATACATTATGTTGAAATGATATGTTTATATGTCTTTCCCCCTAATAATGCTGGATGTTCCTCAATAGGAAGGCCTATCTGTCTCATTTATTTTGATACCCTAACATCTAGCATGGTTCCTAGTACTTAGCAGAACTCCATAAATGTTTGTGAAAATTGAATTGAATTATTATTCTTCCAGCATCATAGCCCCTTTAAATCTAAAATGTTTGCTTAATCTTAATGTCTGCTTAAGATATTTTGCTTAAGTAAATAATATTGACTGGGTCAATCCAAAGGTAGGGTATACAGCAGATCATCAAAAAATTCATCCTTTGCCTATGATATGTTAATCAGCACTCTTTGAATATGGTGATTTAATTAATTAATACATAATTATATTACTTTTATAACCCATATTGTCTTGTCCAGAAGGTTATCATAAATGACTTATTAGTCTTGCTGAAATTTCATTCATTCATTTAAGATATGTAATTATGTCTGCCATATTTCCATAAACTACCTCTAATAGCCTTGTCAGAAATAAGAACCAGGTTTGTGTTGAATGGCTTTGTTGATAACTAATTTTTTAAGTACTCGCTTATTTGAAAATTTGTTTTAGAAGCTAACTTAAGAGACATTTAGCTCACTGATTAGAAGATTGAAGACTCCCCCTTTTTCTTTGTTAGCCTCAGTAATATATTTATATAAATCCAATCTTAAAGCACCTTTGCTATTTTCCTTAATGCCTTCGATTACTGAGAGTAGTTTAGTAATATCAACTGAGTTACAATTTACCCATTCCAGGACACATGTACTTTTTCTTTCTGAGAGTGTAGTTAAAATATTGTTCTTGTTGTCTTTACAAATATGCATTTCTACAAGCCTGAGGTAATTTTGGACCTTATCCTTCCAAATACTAACCCTTTAGGCACGTGTCACCAGTTATATTTATCCTTGTGTTTGTGCCCTTTTTCCTATTTCTTATATATTATCTTTTAAAAAAAAGAAAGTATGAACTCATTGTAAAACTTCCTATGTGGCCCCATGGTTTTCCTCTTTTCTCCTTTAATAGAATAATTTGCTGTTTCATTGTCAAAATTATGTTTTTGAGAGCTTCCCAACCTTTAGAGTCTAAAGCCATCGTAATGTAAATTAAGGTCCAACAAGTATCAATCATAATAACAGAAACTTTTGGAGAACAGCCATAGCTAGAAATTCTAGTCAGAGTAGGCAATTACATAATAGGTCAATCTGAATCTTTTCATGGTTATTACTAAGGAAGAAGCATTACCTCCTGAAAGGCTTAAAGCCAAGAGTGCATTTAGCTCCTGTCAATTTTTCCTTCCAAATGTCTTTCAGATTTGTCCTTCTCTTTCCATTCCCATAGATTCCTTCATCACCTCATACCTGGCCTATTGCCATAGACTAGATGGTTTCCTTGCCTTCAGTCCATCCATATTCCAATCCATTGTCCATACTATTGCCAGATTAATCTTCTTAAAACACTTTCATCATGCCACTCTCCTGCCTGAGACTTAGCTCAAATGTCACCTTCTTCGTAAAATATTCCCAGCTCCCTTAGGAAGAGTTAGCAACTGCCTACTCAGTGTTTTCACAGGTTTCTGTGCATAACCTTATTAGTGCACTTAAAACATGTATGACAATCATTTCTTTAATTATTTTTCTTACCTCAATTGCTATGAGCTCCTTGAGGAGAGGCAAAGGTTTGAGCAATCTCTTTACAGTTGCACTCAGGGCGTTACATAATCTATCTTGCCCTACCCATGTCAGGACCATCACATATACTGCCTTCTCTGCTTACCATGCTCTCCCCTTCGTTCTTCCTGCTCGTTCCTTAGGTCTCAGATTAAATATCAATTCATTGAGAAACCTTCGCTGACACTCTTATTAACTAATTAATTAGTTAATCATTTGAACAAATATTTGTCGGGTGTCTACTTTGTGCTAGACATTGTTTTAGGCACTAGGGATATACCAGTGAACAAAGAAGACAAAAAGTCTTGCTTTCAAGTTTATCTTCTAGTGGGAGAAGGTAGATAATTAAGTATAAACATAATAAGTTATATATAGTAAGCTATAAAAAATAGCAGGATAAAGCAGTGTGCTGGAAGTTGGACTTTGAAACATGGTGGTCAGGGTAGGCCTCATTAAGAAAGATGACATTTGATCAAAGGAGGAGTTAGTCATAAGGATATCTGGGGTAAAGTAGGCTAGGCAGAGGGGATAGCCAATGCAAAGGCTCTAAGTTGTGATTATATCTGTTGTGGCCAAAAGAAAAAAAAAGAAAGAAAAAACATTGTAGCTGGAGCTCACTAAGCAAGAAGTAAAATAATAGATGAAGTGAGAAAGGTAGGAATAAATAGGTCAGGTCAGATCATGTAGGGCCTTATAAGCTAATATATAAAAACTTTAGTTTTTACTCTGATAGAAATGATGAACCATTGTAGGGTTTTAAAACTAATAGGTAACATGATGACACATTTTAAATGAACTGTTCTGGCTGTTGTATTGAGAATAAACTGTAAACAGGCCAAGGAAAGGAGGGATACCTGTTAGTAGGCTATTACAGTACTGGATTTATTGAAGTAATCCAGGCAAGAAATGATAGTGACTTAGACTAAGGCGGTAGCAGTGAAAGTGGTGAAAAAGGGTCAGAGTCTGTTTTTTTGAAGGCAAAAACGACAGGATTTGCTGATGAATTGAAAATGGGGTGTGAGATAAAGAGGAATGTATTAATCCATTTTCACACTGCTATAAAGGACTACCTGAAACTGGGTAATTTATAAAGAAAAGACATTTAATTGACTCACAGTTCTACATGGTTGGAGAGACCTCAGGAATCTTACAATCATAGCAGAAGGTGAAGGGAAAGCAAGGCACGTCTTACATGATGGCAGGAGTGGGGGGAATTGCCACACTTTTAAACCATCAGATCTCATGAGAACTCACTCACAATAATGAGAACAGCAAGGGGAAATCCACTGCCATGATTCAATCACTTCCCACCAGGCCCCTCCTCCAACATTGGGGATTACAATTAGACATGAGACTTGGGTGGGGACATACAGCCAAACCATATTATCCCACCCCTGGCCCCTCACAAATCTCATGTCCTTTTCACATTTCAAACGCAATCATGCCTTCCCAACAGCCCCCAAAGTCTTAACTCATTTCAGCACTAACTAAAAAGTCCAAGTCCAAAGTCTTATCTGACACAAGGCAAGTTCCTTCTGCTATGATCCCATAAAATCAAAAACAAGTTAGTCACTTCCAAGATACAATGGGGGTACAAGCATTGGGTAAATGCTCCCATTCCAAATGGGAGAAATTGGCCAAAACAAAGGGGCCACAGGCCCCACACACGTTCAAAACCCAACAGGGCAGCCATTAAATCTTAAAGCTCCAAAATAATCTCCTTTGACTCCATTTCTCATATCCAGGGCATGCTGATGCAAGGGTTGGGCTCCCACAGCCTTGAGCAGTTCTGCCCCTGTGGCTTAGCAGGGTACAGCCACTGAGGCTGCATTCACGAGCTGGCATTGAGTGCCTGTGGCTTTTCCAGGTGTACAGTGCAAGCTGTTGGTGGATCTACCATTCTGGGGTCTGGAGGATGGTGGCCCTCTTCTCATGGCTCCACTAGGCAGTGCCCAGTGTGGACTCTGTGTGGGGCCTCTAACCCCATATTTCCCCTCTGCATTGCCCTAGTAGAGGTTCTCCATGATGGTTCTGCCCCTGCAACAGACTTCTGCCTGGACATCCAGGTGTTTCCATACATGTTCTGAAATCTAGGCAGAGGTTCCCAAACCTCAATTCTTGCCTTCTGTGCACCCACAGGCCCAACACCACATGGCAATTACCAGGGCTTGGGGCTTGCATCCTCTGAAGCAATGTACCATGGCCCCTTTAAGCCACAGTTGGAGCTGGAGTGGCTGGGATGCAGGGCACCATTTCCAAAGGCTGCACAGAGCAGGGAGGCCCTGGGCCTGGCCCATGAAACCTTTTTTTTTCTCCTAGGCCTCTGGGCCTGTGATGGGAGGGGCTGCCGCAAAGGTCTCTGACATGCCCTGGAGACATTTTCTTCATTGTTTTGACTATTAACATTTGGCTTCTCTTTACTTATGGAAATTTCTGCAGCAGGCTTGAATTTCTCCCCAGAAAATGGGTTTTTTGGTTTTTTCCTTTCTATCATATATTCAGGCTGCAAATTTGCCAAACTTCTATGCTCTGCTTCCCTTTTACATATAAGTTCCAATTTCAGACCATTTCTTTGTGAATGCACATGACAGTATGCTGTTAGGAACACCCAGGTGCATATAACACTATGCTGTTAGGAACAGCCAGGTTACTTCTTGAACACTTGGCTTCTTAGAAATTTCTTCCACCAGATACCCTAAATCATCTCCCTCAAGTTCAAAGTTCCACAGATCTCTAGGGCAGGAGCACAGTGCTGCCAGTCTCTTTGCTAAAGCATAGCAAGAGTGGCCTTCACTCCAGTTCCCATTAAGTTCCTCAGTTCCATCTGAGATCATCTCAGCCTGGATTTCATTGTCCAAATCACTATCAGCATTTTGGTCAAAACCCTTCAACAAGTCTCTAGGAAGTTCCAAACTTTCCCACATCTTCTTGTTTCTGAACCCTCCAAACTGTTCCAACCTGTGCCCACTATCCAGTTCCAAAGTCACTTCCACATTTTCAGTTATCTTTATAGAAATGTCCCACTCTCCTGGTACCCATTTTCTGTATTAGTCCATTTTCACACTGCTATAAAGAACTACCTGAGACTGGGTGATTTGTAAAACAAAGAGGTTTAATTGACTCACAGTTCTGCATGGCTGCAAGGCCTCATGAAACTTAAAATTATGGCAGAAGGTAAAGGGGAAGCAATGCACACCTTACATGGTAGCAGGAGACAGATAGAGCAAAAGGGGAAGTTCCATACTTTTAGGCCATCAGATCTCCTGAGAATTCACTCACAATCATGAGAACAACAAGGAGAAAGTCCACCCCCATGATTCAATCACTCTCCATCAGGCCCCTCCTCTGACATGTGGGGATTACAATTTGAGATGAGATAGCAGGAGTGGGGAACAGAGCCAAACCATATCAAGGAATGAATGATAACCCAAGGTATTTGGACTGAAAAACTGAAAGGATGGGGAAGACTGCTGGAGGATGTTTGGAAAAACAGATTAGAATTTTAGTTTTGGATCTGTTAAATTTGAGATGTCTATTAGATTTTTAGGTGGAAATATCAGAGAGGCAGTTGGATACATGAGTCTTGAGTTCAGGGGAGAGATATGAGCTGCAGATACAAATTTGGTAGTTGTTCCATAGTTGGTATTTAAAGTCAGGAGACTGGATGAGACTACCAAAGGAATTGGTGTAGACAGGGAAAAGAAGATTAACATTTGTTAGTTTCTCATAGATCCTTTTATTCTTCAATGCACTTATTACAACTTGTAATTATTTGTTTATTTGTTTTTATTTCTGTGATTGTTTGGCTAATGTCTGGTTGCCTTATTACAAGAAAATGTTCCAATGAGAGCAGGGTCTATGCCATTTTCTCCATCACAATCAGCAAAATAATATGTTGGATTGCATGAATTAAAAGAATGTTCCTTTTTTTCAAGGACTCAAAATTAAATGCTCACAAGGGCTAGGCAAGTAACATAAATAAGTCGAGTATAAGAGACAATGTGTTGTAGAGAGAGGGGTGAACTGAAGTGTCCAAAAATCATAGCCACTACTTAGTTCCAGCTGATTATGGACAGATAGGCCTAGTGTTGTAATCTTCAGAATTTTTGAAATGAGCCAGATATACAGATTATATATGAAATCTCCCAAATTGTAATGCCAACAACTGTATTAGTTCAGGTCTTCTAAAAAAGCAGATGCCTGATAAAAATAGATGTGCAAGTAATTTACTGGGGAAAAGATATGTGAGGGGAAGTGGGAAGAGTGTCTAGACTTGGAGGGTCATCAGATAGCAGAGCATTTCAGATCTTTTGTCTGTGAAAGGAGAATAAGCACTGTTATATGTATTTACTGTCAACAGTATGCTGTGAGAGGAAAGGGAAGACCTTAAAGAATTTGGAGTCTGAAAGGCAGTGACAACTGTGGCCTTTGGTGAGAGACAATAATATCAGGCAGGGCATAGCCAATTACATCAGTGTATCTACCATAATGGGTATGGCTTGTGGTACTGAAAAGCAGGGCAGGACAAGGTTGAAGTAAAGTTTAGGTCAAACAAGGGTGGTCTAGGGTCAAGAGTAGGTGAAACTACCCCTTGGGTTTCCTGGTATGTCCTTGATTCCAATGCATGGACTTCATGTTTCCATGTACCAAAAGACATTATGTCAGATGCACTGCCATGAAAGGTCTTAAAAGGACTTCTAGGGGCTGCAGAGGCACACTGGGGTGGCATTATAATATGGGCAGAAAAGTAGGGCTTGGACTTAGCCCATCAAGACTTACAAATGGCAGTGAAAGTTCAGTTCCTCCAATCCACAGTCACACACACACACCTCATCCACACATTTATTTGCCAGGTGCCAAGTAAGGTTTTTCTGAATGTCCACCATGCTCTGCTGAGCACAGGTGTTGGTATACTGTTGCTTCTGAATGAAATCTATTGACTCTACTGCTAGGTGGAAGAGGTGCCTCGATACTCTGGAGATACTGACTTGAAAATGGGGACCACCCACTTGCCCTTTGGGGGGTAGCCTTTGGCTGCTGTGAGTTTGTAGTAAAAGTATAGGCAAGGCACCCCATCACCCCGTGGGGGTCTCCTGCATTGCTCTGTTGGAGAAGTCCCTTTCTCAGATGCATAGATGTTGTGGGATAAGATACGGTATAAATGAAGAGCCCCCTAAATGCCTTAGGTTGCTTTGAAAACCTAGGGACCATTATGAATCTGAGACACTATGATGAATAGCTAGAAAAAAATGTTCCAACAGAAGCAATGCTGTATGGTTAACACCTTTAAAGTAAAGCCTGAACCAAGGCTATGTGCATCTGTGTGTTTTCCAGGGACAGTAGATGCAGCAAAGTGACTTCAAGGTTAGTGATTATACTCCTGGATTCTGTTATCTGGCCAGTTAGCATTCTTAATTTGAAGAAACACAGTTTCTTATCTCTGGGCCACAGTTTGCAGCTATATTGTCTACTGGGGCACCATTATCTCCTCCAAGGGTATACTATGTTGCCACTAGAATCATCGTATCAAAGATATATTTTTCTAGGAGGCAGATGTCACAATCCAAGAAGGATTTCTTCCAGTCTAAGCAGGAAGGTTGTGAGCAATGCTAAAACCAGGAAATAAACCATCAAGGACTGTCCAAGGATGACCTACTAACATGGCAATATAAGATTGTAGTCAGGAGGACAGAAGGTAACAGTGAGTGTTCAACATGAAGGATAAGGCAGATATACAACAGAAGAACAGACGGCAAAGTTGGTTCCTGGGAGAGTAAAGTAAGAGATGGGCCAATGTTAGATTGAATGGTTCATTATTTCCCTGTGAATGGCCACTTAAGGTACCAGAACTCCCTTTTTATGGGTTGAGGTACACGCTGAGAGAGTAGGTATATGTGACTAAAAGAGACACACTAACCTACTCAGGAGATGTCAATGGTCCTGTTCATGGTGTTGCTCATAATACTTCAACCTGGGATGCTCTCTTCACTCTATATAAAATCTCTCTTCATTCTTCAAAGACCATTTCAAAATCTGTTCATTCAAAGAAGTCTTCCTCACTTCATTTGGACTACACAGATTTCTATCTTTCCTGATGGCCAGTGATGCATACTATTTGAACCAAACGTGCTGGTGTTATCTTGATTTTAACTGTCCTCCTAATTGGTTCATCAAGTATGTAAGCTTTGATTCTCTAGCTAAGCTGCAAATCCTATGAGTTTGGAGAGTAAATTTACTTGTAACCTCCACAGTGTCAAACATATACTAAGAACTTAATACATTTTTATGTGAATTAACAAATCAAGATCCAACAATCATTGGTTGCAGAATAATCAGAAATGTCTGGGGAATGGCCGCAGTTGGAAACTCTAGTCAGAGCAGCAACTGCATATGGGCCAACTTCGATATCTTTATGGTTACTACAAAGAAAGAAACAGCATCTCCTGAAAGGCTGCAAGCCAACAGCTAGAGCATTTAACTTCCTGAATGACTGGCAGTTACATCTGAACATAATGACTGCATTAGGAATTGAAATAAAAACAATTTTTCCTATACTTTTTGTGCAGTACAAGAAGCAATCTAAGAACTTGAAATCCCAAATGTCTATTTGTCTCAAGTTACAAAATAAAACAAAACAAGCTATCCAATTAAAAAAAATAAATCACCCATAATAGATACCTAAAATAAATACAGGGGACACAGGAATAGCTGAGTGAGGAGTTCAATAAAGTTATTCAAAATGCAAAAATAAACTGGACAAAGTTGTCAAAAACAACCACATCATGACTCTGGAAACCGACAAAATCATACAACAAATTGAGAAGTATTAATTCAAGAAAAACTATTGAATCTTGAGTACAAATGGTAGAAATCTATGGCATTTTAACCTGGGGTCATTCCCATTCCTTCCACCAGCCCTGTGGCATGGTCATTTTAAATGTACAGTGGAAGACCTAAGAACTGAAAGCTCCACTGATGGAGGGTGCTGCCATCATTTGTAGAAGATCACAATAAAACCCATAACCACTTCAGAGGTCAGGCAGCCAAGATGGCCGAATAGGAACAGCTCCAGTATACAGCTCCCAGCGTGAGCGACGCAAAAGATGGGCGATTTCTCCATTTCCATCTGAGGTACCGGGTTCATCTCACTAGGGAGTGCCAGACAGTGGGCGCAGGACAGTGGGTGCAGTGCACTGTGCACAAGCCGAAGCAGGGCGAGGCATTGCCTCACTCAGGAAGCGCAAGGGGTCAGGGAGTTCCCTTTCCTAGTCAAAGAAAGGGGTGACAGACGGCACCTGGAAAATCGGGTCACTCCCACCCGAATACTGCGCTTTTCCAACAGGCTTAAAAAACGGCGCACCAGGAGATTATATCCCCCACATGGCTCAGAGGGTCCTACGCCCACGGAGTCTCGCTGATTGCTAGCACAGCAGTCTGAGATCAAACTGCAAGGCAGCAGCGAGGCTGGGGGAGGGGCGCCCACCATTGCCCAGGCTTGCTTAGGTAAAAAAAGCAGCCGGGAAGCTCGAACTGGGTGGAGCCCACCACAGTTCAAGGAGGCCTGCCTGCCTCTGTAGGCTCCACCTCTGGGGGCAGGGCACAGACAAACAAAAAGACAGCAGTAACCTCTGCAGACTTAAATGTCCCTGTCTGACCGCTTTGAAAAGAGCAGTGATTCTCCCAGCATGCAGCTGGAGATCTGAGAACAGGCAGACTGCCTCCTCAAGTGGGTCCCTGACCCCTGACCCCCGAGCAGCCTAACTGGGAGGCACCCCCCAGTAGGGGCAGACTGACACCTCACACGGCCGGGTACTCCTCTGAGACAAAACTTCCAGAGGAACGATCAGACAGCAGCATTCGCAGTTCATGAAAATCCGCTGTTCTGCAGACACCGCTGCTGATACTCAGGCAAACAGGGTCGGGAGTGGACCTCTAACAAACTCCAGCAGACCTGCAGCTGAAGGTCCTGTCTGTTAGAAGGAAAACTAACAAACAGAAAGGACATCCACACCAAAAACGCATGTGTACATCACCATCATCAAAGACCAAAAGTAGATAAAACCACAAAGATGGGGAAAAAACAGAGCAGAAAAACTGGAAACTCTAAAAAGCAGAGCGCCTCTCCTCCTCCAAAGGAACACAGTTCCTCACCAGCAACGGAGCAAAGCTGGGTAGAGAATGACTTTGACGAGTTGAGAGAAGAAGGCTTCAGATGATCAAACTACTCCGAGCTACAGGAGGAAATTCAAACCAAAGGCAAAGAAGTTAAAAACTTTGAAAAAAATTTAGATGAATGTATAACTAGAATAACCAATACAGAGAAGTGCTTAAAGGAGCTGATGGAGCTGAAAGCCAAGGCTCGAGAACTACGTGAAGAATGCAGAAGCCTCAGGAGCCGATGCGATCACGTGGAAGAAAGGGTATCAGTGATGGAAGATGAAATGAATGAAATGAAGCGAGAAGGGAAGTTTAGAGAAAAAAGAATAAAAAGAAATGAGCAAAGCCTCCAAGAAATATGGGACTATGTGAAAAGACCAAATCTACATCGTATTGGTGTACCTGAAAGTGACGGGGAGAATGGAACCAAGTTGGAAAACATTCTGCACGATATTATCCAGGAGAACTTCCCCAGTCTAGCAAGGCAGGCCAACATTCAGGTTCAGGAAATACAGAGAACGCCACAAAGATACTCCTCGAGAAGAGCAACTCCAAGACACATAATTGTCAGATTCACCAAAGTTGAAATGAAGGAAAAAATGTTAAGGGCAGCCAGAGAGAAAGGTCGGGTTACCCGCAAAGGGAAGCCCATCAGACTAACAGCGGATCTCTCGGCAGAAACCCTACAAGCCAGAAGAGAGTGGGGGCCAATATTCAACATTCTTAAAGAAAAGAATTTTCAACCCAGAATTTCATATCCAGCCAAACTAAGCTTCATAAGTCAAGGAGAAATAAAATACTTTACAGACAAGCAAATGCTGAGAGATTTTGTCACCACCAGGCCTGCCCTAAAAGAGCTCCTGAAGGAAGCACTAAATATGGAAAGGAACAACCGATACCAGCCACTGCAAAATGATGCCAAATTGTAAATACCATCGAGACTAGGAAGAAACTGCATCAACTAACGAGCAAAATAACCAGCTAACATCATAATGACAGGAACAAATTCACACACAACAATATTAACTTTAAATGTAACTGGACTAAATGCTCCAATTAAAAGACACAGACTGGCAAATTGGATAAAGAGTCAAGACCCATCAGTGTGCTGTATTCAGGAAACCCATCTCACGTGCAGAGACACACATAGGCTCAAAATAAAAGGATGGAGAAGATCTACCAAGCAAATGGAAAACAAAAAAAGGCAGGGGTCGCAATCCTAGTCTCTGATAAAACAGACTTTAAACCAACAAAGATCAAAAGAGACAAAGAAGGCCATTACATAATGGTAAAGGGATCAATTCAACAAGAAGAGCTAACTATCCTAAATATATATGCACCCAATACAGGAGCACCCAGATTCATAAAGCAAGTCCTGAGTGACCTACAAAGAGACTTAGACTCCCACACAATAATAATGGGAGACTTTAACACCCCACTGTCAACATTAGACAGATCAACGAGACAGAAAGTTAACAAGGATATCCAGGACTTGAACTCAGCTCTGCACCAAGCGGACCTAATAGACATCTACAGAACTCTCCACCCCAAATCAACAGAATATACATTCTTCTGAGCACCACACCACACCTATTCCAAAATTGACCACATAGTTGGAAGTAAAGCTCTCCTCAGCAAATGTAAAACAACAGAAATTATAACAAACTGTCTCTCAGACCACAGTGCAGTCAAACTAGAACTCAGGATTAAGAAACTCACTCAAAATCGCTCAACTACATGGCGACTGAACAACCTGCTCCTGAATGACTGCTCGGTACATAACGAAATGAAGGCAGAAATAAAGATGTTCTTTGAAACCAATGAGAACAAAGACACAACATACCAGAATCTCTGGGACACATTTAAAGCAGTGTGTAGAGGGAAATTTATAGCACTAAATGCCCACAAGAGAAAGCAGGAAAGATCCAAAATTGACACCCTAACATCACAATTAAAAGAACTAGAAAAGCAAGAGCAAACACATTCAAAAGCTAGCAGAAGGCAAGAAATAACTAAAATCAGCGCAGAACTGAAGGAAATAGAGACACAAAAAAACCCTTCAAAAAATTAATGAATCCAGGAGCTGGTTTTTTGAAAGGATCAACAAAACTGATAGACTGCTAGCAAGACTAATAAAGAAGAAAAGAGAGAAGAATCAAATAGACGCAATAAAAAATGATAAAGGGGATATCACCACCGATCCCACAGAAATACAAACTACCATCAGAGAATACTACAAACACCTCTGCACAAATAAACTAGAAAATCTAGAAGAAATGGATAAATTCCTTGACACATACACCCTCCCAAGACTAAACCAGGAAGAAGTTGAATCTCTGAATAGACCAATAACAGGCTCTGAAATTGTGGCAATAATCAATAGCTTACCAACCAAAAAGAGTCCAGGACCAGATGGATTCACAGCCGAATTCTACCAGAGGTACAAGGAGGAACTGGTACCGTTCCTTCTGAAACTATTCCAATCAACAGAAAAAGAGGGAATCCTCCCTAACTCATTTTATGAGGCCAGCATCATCCTGATACCAAAGCTGGGCAGAGACACAACCAAAAAAGAGAATTTTAGACCAATATCCTTGATGAACATTGATGCAAAAATCCTCAATAAAATACTGGCAAACTGAATCCAGCAGCACATCAAAAAGCTTATCCACCATGATCAAGTGGGCTTCATCCCTGGGATGCAAGGCTGGTTCAATATACGCAAATCAATAAATGTAATCCAGCATATAAACAGAACCAAAGACAAAAACCACATGATTATCTCAATAGATGCAGAAAAGGCCTTTGACAAAATTCAACAACCCTTCATGCTAAAAACTCTCAATAAATTAGGTATTGATGGGACGTATCTCAAAATAATAAGAGCTGTCTATGACAAACTCACAGCCAATATCATACTGAATGGGCAAAAACTGGAAGCATTCCCTTTGAAAACTGGCACAAGACAGGGATGCCCTCTCTCACCACTCCTATTCAACATAGTGTTGGAAGTTCTGGCCAGGGCAATTAAGCAAGAGAAGGAAATAAAGGGTATTCAATTAGGAAAAGAGGAAGTCAAATTGTCCCTGTTTGCAGACGACATGATTGTATATCTAGAAAACCCCATTGTCTCAGCCCAAAATCTCCTTAAGCTGATAAGCAACTTCAGCAAAGTCTCAGGATACAAAATCAATGTGCAAAAATCACAAGCATTCTTATACACCAATAACAGACAAACAGAGAGCCAAATCATGAGTGAACTCCCATTCACAATTGCTTCAAAGAGAATAAAATACCTAGGAATCCAACTTACAAGGGACGTGAAGGACCTCTTCAAGGAGAACTACAAACCACTGCTCAATGAAATAAAACAGGATACAAAGAAATGGAAGAACATTCCATGCTCATGGGTAGGAAGAATCAATATCGTGAAAATGGCCATACTGCCCAAGGTAATTTATAGATTCAATGCCATCCCCATCAAGCTACCAATGACTTTCTTCATAGAATTAGAAAAAACTACTTTAAAGTTAATATGGAACCAAAAAAGAGCCCACATTGCCAAGTCAATCCTAAGCCAAAAGAACAAAGCTGGAGGCATCACGCTACCTGATGCCTTCACAGAATTGGAAAAAACTACTTTAAAGTTCATATGGAACCAAAAAAGAGCCCACATTGCCAAGTCAATCCTAAGCCAAAAGAACAAAGCTGGAGGCATCACGCTACCTGACTTCAAACTATACTGCAAGACTACAGTAATCAAAACAGCATGGTACTGGTACCAAAACAGAGATATAGATCAATGGAACAGAACAGAGCCCTCAGAAATAACGCTGCATATCTATAACTATCTGATCTTTGACAAACCTGAGAAAAACAAGCAATGGGGAAAGGATTCCCTATTTAATAAATGGTGCTGGGAAAACTGGCTAGCCATATGGAGAAAGCTGAAACTGGATCCCTTCCTTACACCTTATACTAAAATTAATTCTAGATGGATTAAAGACTTAAACGTTAGACCTAAAACCATAAAAACCCTAGAAGAAAACCTAGGCATTACCATTCAGGACATAGGCATGGGCAAGGACTTCATGTCTAAAACACCAAAAGCAATGGCAACATAAGCCAAAATTGACAAATGGGATCTAATTAAACTAAAGTGCTTCTGCACAGCAAAAGAAACTGCCATCAGAGTGAACAGACAACCTACAAAATGGGAGAAAATTCTCACAACCTACTCATCTGACAAAGGGCTAATATCCAGAGTCTACAATGAACTCAAACAAATTTACAAGAAAAAAACAACCCCATCAAAAAGTGGGCGAAGGATATGAACAGACACTTCTCAAAAGAAGACATTTATGCAGCCAACAGACACATGAAAAAATGCTCACCATCACTAGCCATCAGAGAAATGCAAATCAAAACCACAATGAGATACCATCTCACACCAGGTAGAATGGCAATCATTAAAAAGTCAGGAAACAACAGGTGCTGGAGAGGATGTGGAGAAATAGGAACACTTTTACACTGTTGGTGGGACTGTAAACTAGTTCAACCATTGTGGAAGTCAGTGTGGCGATTCCTCAGGGATCTAGAACTAGAAATACCATTTGACCCAGCCATCCCATTACTGGGTATATACCCAAAGGATTATAAATCATGCTGCTATAAGGACACATGCACACATATGTTTATTGCGGCACTATTCACAATAGCGAAGACTTGGAACCAACCCAAATGTCCAACAATGATAGACTGGATTAAGAAAATGTGGCACATATACACAATGGAATACCATGCAGCCATAAAAAATGATGAGTTCACGTCCTTTGTAGGGACATGGATGAAATTGGAAATCATCATTCTCAGTAAACGATCGCAAGAACAAAAAACCAAACCCTGCATATTCTCACTCATAGGTGGGAATTGAACAATGAGAACACATGGACACAGGAAGGGGAACATCACACTCTGGGGACTGTTGTGGGGTGGGGGGAGGGGGGAGGGATAGCATTAGGAGATATACCTAATGCTAAATGACGAGTTAATGGGTGCAGCACACCAGCATGGCACATGTATACATATGTAACAAACCTGCACATTGTGCACATGTACCCTAAAACTTAAAGTATAATAATAATAAAATAAAATAAAATAATACAACAGAGCACACACACACACAAAACCCATATCCAGTGGCATTGCTGAAAACAATAGCAAAATCAGTGGCAAGCAATCAAGGAAGGCCAATATGACAGCTAGCCTAAAGCCTCCATAATGGTTGTAGAGAGCCACAGGCCAGAAGGCCGGCCAGCAAGAAATTTAACAGGGATATCCAGGTAACGAGACAGCCAAAGTAGGCCTTGAAAAGTTCTCACATATCACTGGGGGTTTGGCAGACTACGTATATTTACAAACTGCACACTTGCTTATGAAAGGTCAGAGTGGATCCTAGATATGCACTTGTCCCTGGGAGAACATGAGTCCTTGTCCACACAGAAAGTAAGAGTGAGACAGGCTTGTAAACAGCCTGAACTTTGAATTTGTTTCCCATCCCACATGCAGATCCACTTTTCAAAGGGTAGAAACTTAGCCTTACTGGTTAAAGATTTTAATTGCAATCTCTGACCAACCATTAACTGACCACTAAGCTATGCTGATACAGAGGTAATATTGTCTAAAACATCCAATTTTCCTTAAAAAATATTAGACATGAGTGTGTAATCCATACATGGGGTGAAAACAGCAGTCAACAAAAACCATTTCTAGGGGCTCAGATGTTGCACACAACAGACAAGGACAAAAAATGTACTCAAAGAACAAAAGAACAAAATAAACCATGTTTAATGAATTAAAGGAAATTAGGAGAACAATTACTTAGCACACAGAACATCAACAAAGAGACAGAAATTATAAAAAAAGAATCAAATGGAAACTCTGGAATTGAAGGGTATAATAACTGAAATGAAAAATTCACTAGGGAGACTACACAGATTGCTCTGACAGAAGGAGGAATCAACAAGCTTAAAGATAGATTAATAGAGATAACTTGATCTGTAGAACAGAAAGAAAAAATTTAAGAAAAATGAACAGAGCTACAGAGACCTGTGGGATAGCACCGAACACAACAACCTGTATTAGTTTACTAAGACTACCATAAAAAAGTGCCACGAACTGGGTGGCTTAACCATCAGAAACATATTATCTCACAGTTCTGGAGGCCAGAAGTCTGAGACCATGTGTTGGTAATGTTGGTTCCTTCTAAGGGCTATGAGGGAAAGATATGTTCCAGACCACTTTCCTTGGCTTGTGGATAGCCATCTTCTCCCTGTCTTCACATCATTTCCCCTCTGCATGTATCTGTCTCCAAATTTTCCCTTTTTATAAGAATATAAGTTAAATAATTTCATTTTAATTTGATTACCTGTGTAAAGACCTTATCTTCAAATAAGGTTGCATTCTCAGATATAGAGGGTTATGACTTTAACATATGAATTTTGGAGGGACAAAATTCAATGCATATCATAACATATGAGTCATTGGAGTCCAAGAAAAAGCAGAGAGACAAAAAGGGACAGACAAAATATTTGAAAATATAATTGTCAGAAATTTCCCAAACTTGATGAAAAATATTAATCTACACATCCAAGGATCTCAACGCCAAGGATGATAAACACAAAGAAATCTACATACTGAAAAATCACAATAGGCTGTTGAAAGCCAAAGAAAATAAGCAAGTTTCAAAGAAACAAAAGAAAAAATGAGCAAACCAAATCCAGCAGCACAATAAAAAGCTAATCCACCGCAATCAAATAGACTTTACCCCTGGGATGCAAGTTTGGTTCAAAATATGCAAATCAATAAATGTGATTCATCACATAAATAGAACTAAAAACAAAAACTACATGATCATTTCAATAGAAGCAGAAAAGGCTTTTGATAAAATTCAGCATCTGTTCATGTTAAAACAAATTAGGCACTGGAGGAAGATGCCTCAAAATAGTTAACAGCCATCTATAAGAAACCCACAGCCAACATCATACTGAATGAGCAAAAGCTGGAAGCATTCCCCTTAAGAACCAGAACAAAACAAGGATGTCCAGTTTCACCACTCCTATTCAACATAGTACTGAGAGTCTTGGCCAGAGCAGTCAGGCAAGAGTAAGAGATAAAAGGCATCCAAATAGGAAGAGAGGAAGTCAAACTATCTCTGTTTGCAGATTATATAATTCTATACCTAGAAAACCCCATAGTCTCTGCCAAAACCTCCTAGATCTGATTTAAAAAAAAATCAGCACTTCAGCAAAGTTTCAGGATACAAAACTCAATGCACAAAAATCAGTAGCATTTCTATACACCAACAACATCTAAGCTGAGAGCCACATCAAGAGTGCAATCGCATTCACAACAGCCACAAGAAGAATAAAATACCTGGGAATACAGCTAACCAGGAAGGTAAAAAATATCTACAATGAGAATTACAAAACACTGCTCAAAGAAATCATAGATGACACCAACAAATGGGAAAACATTCCATGTTCATGGATAAGAAGAGTCAATATTGTTAAAATGGCCATACTACCCAAAGCATTTTACAGATTCAATGCTATTCCTATCAAACTACCAATGACATTCTTCACATAATTAGAAAAAAAATCTAAAATTCATATGAAACCAAAAAGTAGCCTGACTAGCCAAAACAATCGTAAGGAAAAAGATCAAAGCTGGAGGAATCACATTACTTGACTTTAAACTATACTACAAGGCTACTGTAAGCAAAGGAGCATGGTACTGGTACAAAAACAGAGATATAGACCAATGGAACAGAATGGAGAGCCCAGAAATAAAGTTGTGCACCTATAACCATCTGATCTTCAATGAAGTTGACAAAAGCAAGCAATGAAGAAAGGATTCCCTATTCAATAAATGGTGCTGGGATAACTGCTAGCCATATGCAGAAGATTAAAACTGGACCCCTTCCTTATACCATATACAAAAATCAACTCAAGACGGTTTCAAGACTTATAAATGTAAAGCCTAAAACTACAAAACCCCTGGAAGATAACCTAAGAAATACCATTCTTGACACAGGCCCAGTGAAAGATTTCATAACGAAGATATCAAAAGCAATTGCAATGACAACAAAAATTGACAAATGAGACCTAATTAAACTAAAGAGCTTTTGCACAGCAAAAGAAACTATCAACAGAGTAAATAGACAACACACAGAATGGGGCAAATATTTGCAAGCTATGCATCTGACAAAGGTCTAATATCTGGAAGCTATAAGGCACTTAAATTAACAAGCAAAAACCAAACAACCCCATTAAAGAGTGGGCAAAACACATGAACAGATATTTTTCAAAAGAAGACATACACATGGCCAACAAGCACATAAAAGAGTGCTAAACATCACCAAATCATTAGAAAAATGTAAATTAAGGCCTGGTGCAGTTAGCTCACACCTGTAATCCTAGCACTTTTGGGAGGCCAAGGCGGGTGGATTGCCTGAGCTCAGGAGTTTGAGACCAGGCTGGGCAATATGGTGAAACCCCATCTCTACTAAAAATAAAAAAAATTAGTTGGCCATGGTGGTGCGCACTTGTAGTCCCAGATACTCAGGGAGGCTGAGGCATGAGAGTTGCTTAAACCAAGGAGGCAGAGACTGCAGTGAGCTGAGATCGCACCACGGTGCTCCAACCTGGGCAACAAAGCAAGACTCTGTCTCAAAAAAAAAAAAAATAGAAAAATGTAAATTAAAACCACAATGAGATACCATCTCACACCAGTCAGGTTCATAGTGGCTGATTAGATGTAGCTAGTATATGCCCCTTCCATGGAGATAATACTAACAGCCCAGCTCTCAAAGAACTATTAGGTTGGTGCAAAAGTAATTGCAGTTTTTGCCTTAACACATCCAGCCCTGGTGCCACTGCCACTGCTGCCACCACTGGCCAAGGAGGGAAAGAAGAGATCAGGCACTTTCACACACTCTGAGGACGAATCCCATCCCTGCTGCTGCTGCAGGCTGCTGTGAAACGAAAGAGCAAGAAAACCATGTAACACACAGGTGCCTGCCTATGTTGCTCCCACTGATAGTGGTCCCACCCTATATGGTGACAGGACTACAGCTGGTACCATTGAGAGCCCAGTCCCCAAAGAACTGCATCCTGCCCTGGGGCTAATGCTGCCACTGCCACCATCAGGTCCAGGAGGGAGATGGGGGAGGCCTGGCACTTTTACATGCCCCAAGGAAAAGTTCTACTAGTGCTGCTGTAGGCTGTAGGACCAAGGTATGAGCAGGCTGTGTGCCCCACAAGTGCCTGCTTGCACTGCTGACAATGACAATGGCCCCATCCTCCCAGATGGCAGGCCCACAGTGCAGCCACCACTGCCCCCACCTGAATATCCTGCCGGCAGCCTGGAGACAACCCTGCCCCTACCTATCACAGCTATAGCCTGAATACACTAACCAGGGTCCCTGAGGGCAAGTACACTAACCCAGTCCTATGCCCCCAGTACTCAAGTATGCTATCCAGAGGCCTGGGGATCTCTCAGCCCAGTCCATACCAGTGGAACCTGAGTACTCTTCCCAGGGTCTGAAGTTGGGCTGACCCAACATACCAATACCACCACTGCTGGCAAACACCAACACATATCACCTGTGTGCCAGGGGATTGGCCCACCCAACCCATTGCTGCCACGGCAAAGACGAGCTTCAACCACATAGGTTGTAGGAGGATGCCCCATCAATGCTATTGCCATTGCCCACATCATGCCCACTGCACAGGGGCCTGAGAACCTGCCCATAAACCCGGCCAAACATTGTCACTGCTGACATCTGAACAAGCCACCCGGAGGCCCAAGAATTGGCCTGCCTTCACCTGTTAACACCAGAGCCAGAATACATGGCTCTGGGGTTCAAGGACAGGCAAACTCAGCCCACTGCTGCCACCACTGGGGCCCCAAAACTGGCACACTTCACATCACAGCCCCAGAAAAACTTCGCCCTAGAAAACCCTAAAGACTTTCTCCAAAAAACTTGTAGAGTTGATTTCAGTAAACTTTCAGGAAACAAAATCAATATACATAAATTAGTAGCATTTCTATATGCCAATAATTATCCAGCTGAGAAACAAATTAAGAAGGAAATCCCATTTACAATAGCTACAAAAAATAAAATAGTAAGGAATATATTTAACCAAGAATCTCTACAAGGAAAACTACAAAACACTGGTGAAAGAAATTGTAGATGACAAAAATGGAAAAACATCCCATACTCATGGGTCAAAAGAATCAATATTGTTAAAATGACCATACTGCTCAAAGTAACCTACAGATTAATTGCAATCCCTATCAAGGTACCCACATCATTTTTCACAGAATTAGAAAAAAATTATAAAATTCATATGTAAACAAAAAAGAGCCTGAATAGCCAAAGGAATCCTAAGCAAAAAGAACAAAGACGGAGGTATCTCATTACCTGACTTCAAATTATACTACAAAGCTATAGGAACCAAACAGCATGGTACTGGTATAAAAACAGGCACACAAATCAATGGAACAGAATAGAGAACACAGAAATAAAACCACATATCTACAACCAACTGGTCTTTGACAAAGGTGACAAAAACACACAATGGGGAAAAGACACCCTTTATTTTTCTTTTTCAACTTTTGTTTTAGAATCAGAGGTTACACGTGCAGGTTTGTTACAAAGGTATATTACATAATGCTGAAGTTTGGGGTATGACTAAATCTGTCACTCTGGTAGTGAACATAGTACCCAATAGGTAGTTTCTCAGCCTTTAGCCCCCTCTTTCTCTCCCACCTCTAGCAGTCCCCAGTGTCTGTCTATTGTTCCCATCTTTATAGGACATCATTTTCAATAAATGGTCTTGGGAAAATTGGATTTCCACATGCAGAAGAATGAAACTGGACTCCTATCTCTCACCACATAAAAAAATCAACTTAAGATGGAGTAAATACTTCAATGTAAAACCAGAAACTATACAAATACTGGCAGAAAACCCAGGGAAACTGCTGGATATTGGTCTAGGCAAAGAATTCACAACTAAGACCTCAAAATCGCAAGCAACAACAACAACAAAAAAATAGAAAAATGGGACTTCATTAAAAAGCTCTTATACAGCAAAATAATTAATCAACCAGGTGCACAGACAACCTGGAGAACGGGACAAAAATATTTGCAAACGATGCATCCAACATGAACCTAGTTCTCAGCAGCCAGCGCTCAAATTCACAAGGAACATGAACAACTCAACAACAACAAAGAAAACAAATAACTCCATTAAAAAGTGGGTGAAGAACATAAATAGACATTTTTCAAAAGAAGACATACAAATGACCAATAGACATATGAAAAAATGCTCAGCATCACTAATCACTGGAGAAATGAAAATTAAAACCACAATGAGATATCATCTTACACCAGTCAGAATGGCTATTACCAAAAAGTAAAAAAAAACAGATGTTGGTGAGGATGCTAAAAGGGAATGCTTATACACGGTTGATGGGAATGTAAATTAATATAACCTCTATAGTATGGAGATTTCTCAAATAAGTAAAAATAGAACTACCGTTTGATCCAGCAATCCCACTAATAGGTATCTACCCAAAAGTAAAAAAGCCATTATATAAAAAGGATACATGTACTTGTATGTTTATTGCAGCACTATATTAGTCCGTTTTCACACTGCTGATAAAGACATACCTGAGACTCAACAATTTACAAAAGAAATAGGTTTAATGGACTTACAGTTCCACGTGGCTGGGGAGGCCTCACAACGATAGCAGAAGGTGAAAGACACATCTCATGTGGCAGCAGACAAGAGAAGAGGGCTTGTGCAGGGAAACTACTCTTTATAAAACCATCAGCTCTCCTGGTACCATTTCTTCTGAAACTATTCCAATCAATAGAAAAATAAGGAATCCTCCCTAACTCATTTTATGAGGCAAGCATCATCCTGATACCAAAGCCTGGCAGAGACACAACAAAAAAAGAGAATTCTAGACCAATATCCCTAATGAACATCGATGCAAAAATCCTCAATAAAATACTAGCAAACCAAATCTATCAGCACATCAAAAAGCTTATCCACGATGATCAAGTGGACTTCATCCCTGGGATGCAAGGCTGGTTCGACGTATGCAAATTAATACATGTAATCCATCATTTAAACAGAACCAAAGACAAAAACCACATGATTATCTCAATAGAAGCAGAAAAGGCCTTCAACAAAATTCAACAGTCCTTCATGCTAAAAACTCTCAATAAACTAGGTAGTGATGGAACGTATCTCAAAATAATAAGAGCTATTTATGACAAACCCACAGCCAATATCATACTGAATGGGCAAAAACTGGAAGCATTCCCTTTGAAAACTGGCACAAGACAGGGATGCCCTCTCTCACCACTCCTATTCAACATAGTGTTGGAAGTTCTGGCCAGGGCAATCAGGCAGGAGAAAGAAATAAAAGGTATTTGATTAGGAAAAGAGGAAGTCAAATTGTCCCTGTTTGCAGACGACATGATGTATATTTAGAAAACTCCATTGTCTCAGCCCCAAATCTCCTTAAGCTGATAAGCAACTTCAGCAAAGTCTCAGGATACAAAATCAATGTGCAAAAATCACAAGCATTCTTATACACCAATTACAGACAAACAGAGAGCCAAATCATGAGTGAACTCCCATTCACAATTGCTTCAAAGAGAATAAAATACCTAGGAATCCAACTTACAAGGAATATGAAGGACCTCTTCAAGGAGAACTACAAACCACTGCTCAATAAAATAAAAGAGGACACAAACAAATGGAAGAACATTCCATGCTCATGGACAGGAAGAATGAATATTGTGAAAATGGCCATACTGCCCAAGGTAATTTATAGATTCAATGCCATCCCCATCAAGCTACCAATGACTTTCTTCACAGAAATTGAAAAAACTACTTTAAAGTCCATATGGAACCAAAATAGAGCCTGCATTGCCAGTACAATCCTAAGCAAAAAGAACAAAGCTGGAGGCATCATGCTACCTGACTTCAAACTATACTACAAGACTACAGTAACCAAAACAGCATAGTACTGGTACCAAAACAGAGATATAGACCAAGGGAACAGAACAGAGCCCTCAGAAATAATACCACACATCTACAACCATCTGATCTTTGACAAACGTGACAAATACAAGAAATGGGGCAAGGATTCCCTATTTAATAAATGGTGCTTGGAAAACTGGCTAGCCATATGGAGAAAGCTGAAACTGGATCCCTTCCTTACACCTTATACAAAAATTAATTCAAGATGGATTAAAGACTTAAATGTTAGACCTAAAACCACAAAAACCCTAGAAGAAAACCTAGGCAATACCATTCAGGACATAGGCATGGGCAAGGACTTCATGACTAAAACACCAAAAGCAATGGCAACAAAAGCCAAAACTGACAAATGGATCTAATTAAACTAAAGAGCTTCTGCACAGCAAAAGAAACTACCAACAGAGTGAACAGACAACCTACAGAATGGGAGAAAATTTTTGCAATCTACCCATCTGAAAAAGGGCTAATATCCAGAATCTACAAAGAACTTAAACAAATTTACAAGAAAAAATCAAACAACCCCATCAAAAATTGGGCAACAGATATGAAGACACTTCTCAAAAGAAGACATCTATGCAGCCAACAGACACATGAAAAAATGCTCATCATCACTGGCCATCAGAGAAATGCAAATCAAAACCACAATGAGATACCATCTCACACCAGTTAGAATGGCGATCATTAAAAAGTCAGGAAACAACAGGTGCTGGAGAGGATGCAGAGAAATAGGAATAGTTTTACATTGTTGGTGGGACTGTAAACTAGTTCAACCATTGTGGAAGACAGTGTGGCGATTCCTTAAGGATCTAGAACTAGAAATACCATTTGACCCAGCCATCCCATTACTGGGTATATACCCAAAGGATTATAAATCATGCTGCTATAAAGACACATGCACATGTATGTTTATTGCGGAACTATTCACAATAGCAAAGACTTGGAACCAACCCAAATGTCCATCAATGATAGACTGGATTAAGAAAATTTGGCACATATACACCATGGAATACTATGCAGCCATAAAAAAGGATGAGTTTATGTCCTTTGTAGGGACCTGGATGAAGCTGGAAACCATCATTCTGAGCAAACTATTGCAAGGACAGAAAACCAAACACCACATGTTCTCACTCATAGGTGGGAACTGAACAATGAGAACACTTGGACACAGGGTGGGGAACATCACACACCGGGGCCTGTCGTGGGGTTGGGGGATGGGGGAGGGATAGTATTAGGAGATATAACTAATGTAAATGATGAGTTAATGGGTGCAGCACACCAACATGGCACATGTATACATATGTAACAAACATGCACATTGTGCACATGTACCCTAGAACTTCAAGTATAATAAAAAAAAAGAAAAGGAGAAAGACCATCAAAAAATAAAATAAATAAAACCATCAGCTCTCGTGAGACTTATTCACTATCATGAGAACAGCATGGGAAAGACCCACCCCCATGATTCAGTTACCTCCCACCAAGTCCCTCCCACCCTCCCACAACATGTAGGAATTCAAGATGAGATTTGGGTGTGGACACAGCCAAACCATATCAAGCACTATTCACAAAGGCAAAGGTATGGAATTAACCTGAATGTCCGTTAATGGATGACTAAATAAAATGTAGTACATATGCAAAATGGAATACTATTCAGCCATAAAAAATAATAAAATTGTCTTTTGCAGCAACATGGATGTATCTGAATGCCATTATCTTAAGTGAAACAACAGAGAAACAGAAAAGAAAATGCCACATGTTCTCACTTATAAGTGAGAACTTAGTAATGTGCACACATGGACATAGAGTGAGGAATGATAAATATCAGAGACTTGGAAGGGTAGGAGGGGAGTGAGGGATGAGAAATTATTTAATGAGTACAATGCACATTATTCAGGTGATGGTTACCCTAAAATCCCAGACTTCATTACTAGGCAATATATCCACATAACAAAACTACACTTGTACCTCATATATTTAAACAAATAAAAAGAGGAAAAGAAAAAAATTCACAATGACTTTCCAGCAACAGATCCCAATCAAAAAGATATTCACAAAATCCCAGATAACAAATTGAAAATACACATTTTAAAGAAGCTCGGCAAGATAAATGAGAAATCTGAAAAACAAAAATAAATCAGAAAAACAATTCAAGATATGAATTAGAAATTTTTCAAATAGATATTTTTTTAAAAAAGAACCCAACAAAAATTCTGAAACTGAAGAATTCATTGAATAAAATATAAAATACATTTGAAAGTTACAACAATAGATTAGGTTAAGCAGAAGAAAGAATTTCAGAACTTGAAGACAGGTCTTTTGAAATAATCCAGTCAGAAAAAAAAATAAATAAAAAAGAATTAAATAGAATGAGCAAAACCTTCATGACATTTGGGACACCATAAAGTGATCAAATCTTTGAATTATCAGTGTTCTCAAGGCTGAAGAGAGAACAAAATGATGGAATCCTATTTAATGAAATAATAGGTGAAAAATTCCCAAGTCTAGCAAGAGACTTCGACATCCATATGTCTATATGGGGCTCAAACATCCCCAGAAATACAACGCATAAAGGTTTTCTCCCCACCACATTATAGTCAGTCTCTCTAAAGTCAAAGATAAAACAGGATTCTAAAAATAGCAAGAGAAAAATGTCTAGCCACCAATAAAAGAACTCTCATCAGACTAACAGCAGATTTCTCAGCAGAAGTCTCACAGGACAGGAAAGAATGAGATGATGTATTCAATGTCCTGAAAGAAAAAAAAACTGCCAGCCAAGGATACTATCCCCAGCAACATTTTCACTCATAAATGAAGGGAAATTTATGATTTCCCTCATAAATGAAGCCTTTTTCAGAGAAGCAAATGCTGAGAGAATTTTCACCACTAGATGAGTCCTACAAGAAATGCTCGAGTCTTAAACCTGAAAGCAAAATGACAGTATTTACCACCATGAAAACAAACAAAAGTATAAAACTCACTAGTAAACCCTACACACAAATGAGGAAGAGAATGGACTCAAATGATACCACTACAGAAAATCACCACACCAAAATAACAAACAATAAGAGAAAACAAAAGGAACAAAAAATATACAAAACAACCAGAAAACAATTAACAATATGATAAGAACAAAACCTCACATATCAGTGATAACCTTGAATGCAAATGGACTAAATTCTCCACTTAAACATATAGACTGGCTGAATGGATTTTAAAAACATGGTCCAACTGTATGCTGCCTCCAAGAAGAGCACTTTACCTGCAAGGATACATATAGACAAAGGGGGATAATGAAGACATTACATGCAAATGGAAACTAAAAGTAAACAGGAGTAGCTATACTTAGATAAAACAGACTTTAGGTGAAAAACAGTAAAAAGACAAGGTCATTACATAATGGTAAATTAATCAAGCAAGAGGATATAAATTATACACACACACACACACACACACATATATATATGCTTTATGAATCTGTGTGCTCCATGAAAATAAACAAAATGTTTTGTATGTTTGGAGTACATATATGCACTCAATCCTGGAGCACACAGATTTGTAAAGCAAATATTACTAGATATAAAGGGAGAGAAAGATTCCAACACAATAATAATAGGGAACTTTAACAGCCCACTCTCAGCATTAGACAGATCATCTAGACAGAAAATCAACACAGAAACATTGGATTTAAACTGGTAAACTGATCCTTAGACCAAATGGACCTAACAGATATTAAAGAAAATTTCATCCAACAATTACAGAATGCACATTCTTCCCACAGGCACATGAGACACTCTTCAGGATAGACCATATGCTGGCTACAAAACAAGTCTCAACAACTTTTTAAAAACTGAAGTCATATCAAGTATCATTTCAGACCAAAATGGAATAAAATTAGAAATCAATAGCAAGAAGAACTTTAGAAACTGTAAAAATCCATCGTTATTGGGCCAGGCACGGTGGCTCATGCCTTTAATCCCAGCACTTTGGGAGGCCGAGGTGGGCGGATCACCTGAGGTTGTGAGTTCAAGACCAGCCTGACCAACATGGAGAAACCCTGTCTCTACTAAAAATACAAAAAAATTAGCCAAGCATGGTGGTGCATGCCTGTAATCCCAGCTACTCGGGAGCCTGAGGCAGGAGAATTGCTTGAACCTGGGAGGCAGAGGTTGCAGTGAGTGAGATCATGCCATTGCACTCCAGCCTGGGCAACAAGAGCAAAGCTCCGTCTCAAAAAAAAAAAAAAAAAAAATCCATGGTTATTAAACAAAAAGCTCCTAGATGGCATTGAGTCAAGAAATAAATTAGGGAGAGCAAAAAATTTCCTGAAACAAGTGAAAATGAAAACAACACATACACAAAAGTACAGGGTACAGCAAAAGCAGTGCTCAGAGGAAAGTTTATAGCAATAAATGGCTACATGAAGAAAGTACAAATATTTCAAATAAGCAACATAACAACGCACTTGAAGGAACTAGAAAAATATGAACAAAACCCAAAATTAGCAGAAAGAGAAAAAATAATAAAGATAAGAGCAGAATTAAACAAAATAGAGACTCAAAAAATACAAAGATCAACAAAATGAAAATTTGGTTTTTTGAAAAGATAAACAAGTTTTATAAACAACTCACTAAGCAAATCAAAAAAGAGAGAAGACCCAAATAAACAAAATTAGAAATGAAAAAGGAGATATTACAACTGGTACCAAACAGAAATACAAAAGATCATCAGAGACTATTACGAACATCTATACACTGACAAAGTGGAAAACCTACAGGAAATGGATAAATCCCTTGACATACACAATGTGTCAAAGTTGAGTCAGGAGGAAATAGAAAAGCTGAACAGATCAATAACAAGTAGTGAGATTGAACCAGTAATAAAAAGTCTCCCAAAGAAGAAAGCTCAGGACCAGATGGATTCACAGATGAACTCTATCAAGTGTATAAAGAACAACTAATATTAACCCTCCTGAAACTATTCTAAAAAATTGAAGAAGAGAGAACTATCCCTAACTCATTTAATGAGGCCAGAATTACCTTCATACCAAAATCTGGCAAAGACACAACAGAAAAAGAAAAGTAAAGGCTGATATTCCTGATGAACACAGATGCAAAAATCCTCAACAAAATACTAGCAAACAAAATCCAACAGCACATCAAAAAGATAATACACCACAATCAAGTGAGATTTATCCCAGGGATGGAAGGATGGTTCAACATATGTAAACCAATATATGTGCTACAACCCATCAACAGAATGAAGGACAAAAATTATATGGTCATCTTAATAGATGCAGAAAAAGAATTTGATAAAATTCAACGTCCTTTCATGATAAAAACTCTCAACAAACTAGTATAGAAGGAATATACCTCAAAAACATAAAGGTCATATATAACAAACCCACAGTTAACATCATACCAAATGGAAAAAAGCTAAAAGCCTTACCTCTAAGAAATGGAAAAAGACAAGGATGCCCACTTTCACCACTCCTGTTCAACATAATACTGGAAGTGCTAGCCAGAGCAACCAAGCAAGAGAAAGAAATAAAACGCATCCAAATTGGAAACAAGGAAGTCAAGTCACTCTCTTTGCTGATGATATGATCTTATATCTAAAAAAATCTAGAGACTCTACTAAAAAACTCCTACATTTGATAAATAAAGTAACATTTTAGGATACAAAGTCAACATACACAAATCAGTAGTGTTTATATATGCCAACAATGATCTAGCCAAGAAAGAAAGCAGGCAATCCCATTGACAATAGCTACAAAAAATAAAATACTTGGGAATAAATTTAATCGAGGTGAAAAATCTTTACAGAAAAACAAAAAAATACTGACAAAAGAAATTTAAGAGAACAGAACAACTGGAAAACATCCCATGCTTAAGTATTGGAATAATTAATATTATTAAAATGACCAAATTACCCAAACCAATCTACAGATTCAATGTGATCCCTATCTAAGAACCAATGTTATTTTACACAGAATTAGTGAAAACAATCTTAAAATTTGTATGGAACTAAAACAGAGCCCGAGTAGCCAAAGCAATACTAAGCAAAAAGAACAAAGATGGAGGCATCACATTACCTGACTTCAAATTATATTACAAGGCTATAGTGTCTAAAACAGCATGGCATTGGTATAAAAACAGATGACACATAGACAAATGGTACAGAATAGAGAGTCTAGAAATAAATCCATGTACTTATATCCAACTGATTTTTGACAAAGATACCAAGAACATATACTGGTGAAAGGAAACCCTCTTCAATAGATGATTCTGAGAAAATGGGAGACCTGTATGCAGAAGAATAAAACTGGACCTCTTTCTCTCTCCATATAAAAAATGAAGTCAAGAAGGATTAAAGTCTTAAGCATGACCCAAACCGTTTAAGTAGTAGAACAAAACACAGAGAAAACATTGGTCTAGGTAAAGATTTCATGGCTAAGACATCAAAGGCACAATTATAATAAAAACATACAAATGAGACTTTATTAAACTAAAGAGCTTTTGTACAGCAAAAGAAACAATCAACAGAGTGAAGAGACAACCCATTGAATGGGAGAAAATATTTGCAAATTATTCATTCAACAAGGGACTAATATCCAGAATCTAGAAGGAACTCAAAGAACTCAACAATTTAAAAAAATCCCGTTAAAAAGTGAACAAAGGATATGAATAGACATTTCTTTTTAAAATACATACAAATTGCCATCAGCTGTAGGAAAAAAATGCTCAACATCCCTAATCATCAGGGAAATGCAAATTAAAACCACAATGAGATATAATCATACCCCAACTAGGAAGCCTATTATTTAAAAAACAACAAATGAACAAATGTTGATGAGGATGTGGATAAAAGGGAACTCTCATCTGCTGGTGGAATGTAAATTAGCACAACTATGGAAACAGTATGGAGGATGTTTCAAAAAACTAAAAATAGAATTACCATATGATCTAGCAATCCTATAATAGTACTGGGTATTTATCTAAAGGAAACAAAATCTGTATATCAAAAGAATACCTGCACTTACATGTTTATAACAGCACTATTCATAATAGCAAAGATATAGAATAAACCTAAGTGTCTATTGAAGAATAGATAAAGAAAAATTTGGTATATATACATAATGGAATACTATTCACCATAAAAAAGAATGAAATCGGCTGGGTGTGGTGGCTCACGCCTGTAATCCCAGCACTTTGGGAGGCCAAGGAGGGGAGATCACCTGAGGTCAGGAGTTTGAGACCTGCCTGGCCAACATGGAGAAACCCTGTCTCTACTAAAAATACAAAAATTAGCTGGGTGTGGTGGTGGACACCTATAATTCCAGCTACTCTCGGGAGGCTAAGGCAGGAGAATTGCTTGAACCCGGGAGGCGGAGGTTGCAGTGAGCCAAGATCACACCACTGCACTCCAGCCTGGGTGACAGAGTGAGACTCTCTCAAAACAAACAAACAAACAAAAAAACAATGAAATCATGTCATTTGCAGCAACATGGATGGAACTGGAGTTAAGTGAAATAAGCCAGGAACAGAAAGACAGATACTGCATGTTCTCACTAATTTATGAAAGGTAAAATCACTGATTTCATGAAGATAGAGACCAGAATGATAGATATTAGAGGTCGAGAAGGATGTGTGGATGGGAGAAGTGATATAGAAAGATTGGTTAGTGGGTACCAACATACAGTTGAATAGAATAAATAAGCTCCAATAATCTATACCAGAGTGACTACAGTTAGCAACAATGTATTATATATTCCAAAGTAGCTAAAAGAGAGGACTTGAAATGTTACCAACACATAGAAATGATAAATATTCAAGGTGATGGATACCCCAAATACCCTGACTTGATCTTTATCCATCCTATGCATGTAACAAATACTCATATGCACCCCACAAATACGTAAAATATTTTGTATCGATAAGAAAAAGAAGAAAATGTCAACCGAAAATTCTATTTGCAGCAAGACTGTACTTCAAATGAAGGTAATATAAAGACATTCCCAAATGGATAAAAATTGAGAGAATTTATTACTAGTAGAACTCCTGTACAAAAATACTAAAGAAAGTTCCTTGGGCTGAAAGGAAATGACACCAGATGGTAATAAAATAATCACAAAGTAATAAAGGTAAAGATTATTACATGGGTAAATATAAAACATGGTACATACGTGTACATACACATGTACTTCTGTTTCCTTTGCTTAACTGATCTAAAAGACAATTGTATAAAACAATAATTTATGAAAGTGTATGGTTGGTCTTACAACATATAAAGCTACAAGATACATCATACTTACCAAAGTATGTGTGGATAAAATAGACCTATATTGGAGCAAGAAAATGATGCCATTGATAACATGCATCCTCAGAAAGAATTGAAGACAACCATAAATGATAAATATATAAATTAATCTAAAAGACTTTATAAATGTATTTTCTCCTTTCTTCCATCTCTTCTTTAAAAACATAATTTTACAAATTCATAATTATAACTGTATTTGGGGGTTTATATCACATATAGACATAATATACATTACTTTAATAACATAAAAGAAGGTAGAAAATGGAGCTCTTCTGAAGTTTCTACGTGCTACTGAAATGAAGTCAGCATTAATCTTCTGTAAACTGTGGTAAAATAAGATGCACATTATAAACCCTAGAGAAACCAGTAGGAAAATAATTAAAAATATACATGTATATGATAAAGACATCAAAAATTAATTATAACAGTATATTAGAATATAGCTATTTAACACAAAAAACTAGAGCAGGAAGAACAGAGGAACAAAAAGACAGGGTATATGTAGATGAAAAATAGTAAACTGGCAGGCAGAAATTGAAACAGACTAAATGTAAACAGTTCCATTAAGTATAAAATAGTTAAACATTCAAATCAAAAGGGAGAAACTATCAGGCTGGATTTTAAACACTAGATGAAAAAATATATATCTAACTATACTATGAGAGACACGCTTTACAGTCAAAGAAACAAGCTAAAGGGAAAGGATGGGGAAAGATATACCAGGTAAGCCTTAAAGAGAGCTAGAGTGACTACACTGTTATTATACTAAATAGACTCTTTAAAAGAGAAAAATTTTATAATTCAGTAATTCAATTCCTCAGGGAAATGTGAAAAGTAAAATGATACATGCATCTAACAAATAGAGCCCCGTGGTACATGAAGAAGAAAGAAACTGATAGAATTAAAGAAAGAAAGAAATAATGCAACAATAATAGATGAAAACCTCAAAATCCCACTCTTAATAATGGATATAACAAAAAGAAAATCAGTGAAGAAATAAAAGACTTAGACAACACTATATACTTATGGACTACCTGACATCAATAGAACACTTCACTCCAAAACGCACATTCTTTTAAGCACACATGTAACTTTATACAGAAAAGACAATATGCAAGGTCATAAAATAATTCCCCATAAATTTAAAAGACTGAAATCATAAAGCATGTTCTCTAATCACAATGGAATTAAATTAGAATCAATAGTAGAAAGAAATTTGGGAAATCCACAAATATTTAAAAATTAAGAAAAACATATAAATAATCCATGAGCTAAAGAAGAAACCAAGGGGAAATTTTTTTTGAACTGAATGAAAATAAAACTAATATACCAAAATTTATGGAACACTTCACACCTATTAGAATGGCTATTATCAAAAAGACTAAAGATAACAAGTGTGGTAAGGATGTGGAGAAAAGGGAACCCTTGTACACTTTTGGTGGGAATGTCAATTAGGATAGCCATTATGGAAAACATCGTAATGGTTCCTAAAAAAATTAAAAATGGAATTACCATTTGATCCAGCAATCTCACTTACTGGTATAGCCAAAACATATAAAATCAGTCTGTTGAAGAGACATCTGCACCTCCATGCTCACTGCAACACTATTTACTATAATCAAGATATGAAATCAACCTAAGTATACATCAATAGGTGAAGGTGTAAAGAAAATGTGGTATGTATACACAATGGGATACTATTCAGCCTTAAGAAAGAGGAAAATCTTGTCATTTGCAACAACATGGATGAACCTGGAGGATGTTATGTTAAGGGAACTAAGCCAGGCACAAAATGACAAATACCACCTTATCTGACTTATATGTGTAATCTAAATAACTTGAACTCATAGAAGCAGAGAATAAACTGGTGCTTCTGAGGGGTTGGGTGCAGGGGAGGGGACTGGGGAGATGTTGGTCAAATGATAAACAATTTCAATTTGACAGGAGAAAGGAGTTCAAGACACATGGTGACTATATTTGATAACAATGTACTGTTATTAGCAAGATGTCAAAATAGGAGATTCCAGGCTTTACTTCTCTCCATAGAAAGTGCAACTAGCAACTATCAACAGACCAAAACATCTTTGTGAAAACCCCAAAACTTGGGAAAAGCCTGAGACACCCATGTGGACCACAGAACTAAATAAAAACCCATTAGAAGGATAAGAGGAATGATCCCACTTTGACTTCAAGGCATCTCCTACTCCCCTAAGTTGGCACAGTGCCATACAGAGACAGTTCTCCTGGGCTTACAGTTTCTACAGTGGGAAAAGAGAACCAGAGGCAGACAACTAGATTTCTAGCATTCCAAGATGCTCCCCAGGAAGCCCACTCTAGTCTCACCTCATGGGGAACAGAAAGAATAATGACACAGCTAGACTGCCTTGGGTCAAGTAGAAACAAAGAAAGGAGGCAGAGCTCATAACCACCAGTGTGTGAATCTTGGTGATAGCTCTGGGCTCCTGCTAGCAGTGGTGCCCTGTCAGATGTACCAGCCAATGGCATAGCCCACCCACAAAGTAGAGCTGATTGCTCCCAGAAGCACAGTGGGAAGTTCAATCTGGCTTAAGTCTCTAGGATGGCCAGCCTCCATGTCCAGCCTCAGACTCCCCAAGGCCCCTTCCAGGGAGAGAGTTGCCCATCACAGCACATTTTGGCAAAGCACAGGGGCTAGACCTGCCCCCATCTGGGAGAACAAACAGCAGCTTGGCTCAGCCACAAACCCCATCTGAAAACCCCACCCAGACAGGGAGGCAAACCTCAACTATGCATTTCTACTGAGCATAGAAGATACTCCCAACCATTCCAAGCAGCAACTCTGCCTAATCTTGGAGACCAGCCTGCACCCCTGGCCCAACCACAGAAATCAAATGGTGGTAATGTCCAGCCAAGGAATACACCCTGTGTTCCAGCCTGATCAGAGGTGATTGTAAAGCCCAGCCAACAACTCTGCCTGATTTCAGAGCTCAGCCAGTGATGCCATAAGATATTGAAGCCCAGCCAGCAGCCTCATATGACCTCAGAGCAAAGGCAGCAGCCCACCAAGCTAGAAAATACAACAGCAAGCTCTGACTTCCCAGGCTTGTTACCAGATGGCCCCGTCCAGTATCACAGGCTAGACAATAGTGAAGGTCCATCCCTGCCAAAGAACACCTGTAAAGGTTGGAAGAGGTGGTTGCCTCCTCAAATGTAAAGACACCAACATAAAGAAACAAGAATTAAGAAGAATCAAGGAATCATTACATCTCCAAAAGAAACTAATAAAACTCCAACAATGGGTCCTACAGAAATGGAGATCTATATAATGACTGACAAAGAATTCAGAATAATCCTCTTTAAAAAGTTCAGTGAACTACAATAATATATGGATAAAAAATTAAATGAAATTTGGAAAACAATACATGAACAAAATAAGAAGGCTGACAAAGAAATAGAAACAATTTTTTAAAAATAAAAATCTTAGAGATGAAGAACTCAATGAATGAACTGAAAATTTCAATAGAATATATCAGTAGCAGGCTCTATAAATCCAAGAAAAAAAAAAACAATCAGTGAGCTCAAAGACAGAACGTTTGAAATAATGCAGTCAGAGAGCAAAAAGAAAAAAGAATGCAGAAAGCCTATGAGAATTATGGAACACAATCAAGAGACTTAACATTTGCATAATAATAATAATACATGAAGAAGAACAGAGAGGAAAAGAGCCAGAAAGGCTATTTAAGGAAATAATGGCTAAAACCTTTCCAAATCTGGGGGAAGATGCCAAAAGTCTGGCAAAGGAAGCATACAGACCTGCAATCAAATTAAACCCAAAGAGGAGCTCACCAAGACACAATAATCAAACTGTCAAACTTCGAAGACAAATAAAAAGTTCTGAAAGCATCAAGATATAAGAAACACATCACATACAAGGGAATATCAATATGGCTATCAGCATATCAGATGTTTTAGCAGAAACTCTGCAGGTCAGGAGAAAATGGGATGATAAATTCAAAGTGCCAAAGTGGGGAGGGGGAAACCTAGCAACCAAGATTACTTTAACTGGCAAATCTGTCCTTCAAAAATGAGGAAGCAATTTTTAAAAAAAAGAAAAAAATGAGGGAGAAGGAAAAGCTTTCTCAGACAAACAAAAGCTAAGAGAGTTCATCACCACTAGGCCTGCCCTGCAGGAATTACTAAAGGGAGTTATTTAAGCTAAAACAGAAGGCCACTAATTAATAACATAAAACATATGAAAATGCAAAACTTAATGGTATAAGTAATACAGTTACATATAGAATAGGAGTATAATGATGGTGTGTAAAGCAATTTTACCTCAAGTACAATGGCTAAAAGTCAAAACTATGAAAAATAACTATAATTAAAATAAATTATCAAGGGATATAAATTACAAAATGCTGTAAATTTTGACACCAAAACCAAAATGTGTGTGTTCAGGGGAATAAAAGTGTAGAGCTATATGTGATAAAAGTTAAGTTCTTATCAGCTTAAATTCACCTATTATAAGATGTTTTATGTAAGCCTTATGATAACAACAAAGTGAAAAATCTATAGTACAGCTGACTCTTGAGCAACATGGTTTGAACTGCATGGGTCCACTTATACACAGAATTTTTTCAACATGTTTGAAAAATTTTTTGAAATTTGCAACAATCTACAAAAACTTACAAACCATGTGGCCTAGAAATATAAAAATTTAAGAAAAGGGTATGTCACAAATGCATAAAATATATTTAGATGCTAGTCCATTTTATCATTTACTACCATAAAATATATACAAATATGTTATAAAAAGTTAAAATTTGTCAAAATTTACAAACACAGACTGTACATGATGCCATTCACAGTCAAGATAAATGTAAACAAGTATAAAGATGCAGTATTAAATCATAACTGCATAAAATTTACTGTAGTTATACTACTATAATAATT